>NC_133336.1:21816078-21868578 GCF_042186555.1 Aquarana catesbeiana
AAATTGCCCGGTCATGCACAGCGCGCAGCACAGCTCGCGCATGCGCAGTGCGTGCACGGCTGTGAAGCCACACCCGGGTTGCCCACAGTTACAATGCCGGCACCGCAGAGAGGAGGGGGAGAGGAGGGGGAGAGGAGCGGGGCTTCGCTTGCCCGCATCGCTGGACCATGGGACAGGTGAGTGTCCGATTATTAAAAGTCAGCAGCTACACTTTTTGTAGCTGCTGACCTTTAAATGGATGGAACTCCGCTTTAAAGTGGTTGTAAACCAGTGGTGCTTAAAAAAAAAAAAAAAAATGACATAATGTGCTAGTATGCATCACATACTAGCATATTATGAGAAACTTACCTTAGAACGAAGCCCTCCCACGGTGCAATGTTGCTGCTGAGACAGCTGACATCTCCCCCCCCCCCCCCTTCCTTGCGGGTTCGTGGCCTCCAGCTACATGAGTAGCCAGGGCGCCATGATGTCGCTCCTGCGCATTCGCGTGGGTTCCGCCATTTCCGGCACGCGACAGTGATGTCATCGGCTGCATGCGCTCTGAATATCTCCTAAACTGTGCACTTTTAGGAGAAATTCTCAGTACCTACAGGTAAGTCTTATGCCCCGTACACACGGTCGGACATTGATCGGACATTCCGACAACAAAATCCATGGATTTTTTCCGACGGATGTTGGCTCAAACTTGTCTTGCATACACATGGTCACACAAAGTTATCGAAAAATCCGATCATTCTGAACGCGGTGATGTAAAGCACGTACGTCGGGACTATAAACGGGGCAGTAGCCAATAGCTTTCGTCTCTTAATTTTATTCTGAGCATGCGTGGCACTTTGTGCGTCGGATTTGTGTACACATGATCAGAATTTCCGACAACGGATTTTGTTGTCGGAAAATTTTATAGCAAGCTCTCAAACTTTGTGTCGGAAATTCCGATGGAAAATGTGTGATGGAGCCCACACACGGTCGGAATTTCCGACAACAAGGTCCTATCTAATGCCCCGTGTGTATGGGGCATTAGACCCCTTTCACACTGCAACCCGCCCCGTGCTAACGGTAAAGCGCTGCTCTTTTTAGTGGCACTTTACCAGCGCTGAGCGGGCGGGAGCGCTTTTAACCCCAAAAAAAGGGGTGAACAAGGGGTTGAAAGTGCCACTGCCAGAGCTGTTTGCAGAGGCTTCAACAGCACTGCCCATTGATTCCAACGGCAGGGGCAGTTTAGGAGCGGTGTATACACCGCTCCTGCACCGCCCCAAAGACGCTGCTTGCAGGACTTTTTTTTTTTTTTGGTTCTGCAAGCGCACCGCCCCAGTGTGAAAGCCCGAGTGCTTAAGAGGCGCTTTTCAGGTGCTATGTTTAGCGCTAAAACGCCTGAAAAGAGCCTCAGTGTGAAAGTAGCCTTATTATAGGCTTGCCTGTAGGTACAAGTGGTAGGGTTTACTATTTTATTTACTACTTTAAACTTACAAAAATGTGAGTTTAACAGCAGTGTGCATGAGGTCTTATCATTTTTTTTTTTTTTTTTTTTAAATTTTATTTTTTTTAAATTTTTTTTATGCTCAGTAACAATTTGAGGAGCAAAAGTAACTAAAATGTAAAGTTTTGCTCAGGCACCTGGCTGTCAGAGGCATTAGGGCTGCCATAGGTGGTCGTGTTTATTTTCACAGAAAGATCTTGTTTATTATAAATATTGTATTGCGGATAGTTTTTGTATGTGAGTATTTTAGATACAAACAATTCTTTGTGTGTTGCTTTTGTTACTGTCCTGTGTCTTGCCAGGGATGCAGCAGGTGCCACTTGTTGCACTCGGGTGTGACGGTAAAGCTGGCGTTTTGTATAATACGGTCATGTGATCTGTTGGGGTTGTCTTACCGTTGAGTGTTGCGTTTCACTAACATGTTTTGCATAGCATGCCCTGTTAGACTCGGGCGGATGAGTGCGACGTACTTCAGTACCAGTGGCTTGTGTTACATCAAGTGAAATGCGTGGGGGTGTTTCCTGGGTATACATCATCCATCATGAGCCTGATTAACGAGCCTGCACACGGAACCTTCCATCCTTAGAAGACCTCTGTCATTAAAGCGTACCTCTGAGTCATACGCAGTAAAAGCAAATATGTACAGTATTTTATTTATTTATTTTTTTTTGAAGCGCCATATCTATTAACTAGGAACTGGTGACACCACTGCGGCACGGGGGACATTGCCTCTGCGTCCCAGTGAATACAGAGGGAGAATGGTGGCTCTGTCCCCTGTTCTACTGTGCATGACGGGAGCCCTTTATTTATATAACCCCTTCACGCCGGCCGTATGCACATTTTACATTAATGGCTTGAAGGGGTTATATCGGGATGACGCAGGCATCACCCTGGTACCGTTTTTTTAAGGGGACAGTTGGCTCTTTAGTGATAACAACCGATGCACCTAAAAGCTGCTCAGCTGTTTTACTAAAAGAGCGAAGGGGACCCCCCCCTTCCCGCCACCTTCCACCGCTCTTCCTGGGCCTCCCGTCCCACCAGACGCCGCCTAGGCTGAGACCTGAACAAAGGCGGATTCGGCTCTGATCGGGTCTCCAATGTAAAATCCAGGAAGCAAAGTCACAACGTCCCTTTCCGGTTTACCAATGGCGCGGATTTTTTTCAAAAATGACAGGCGATCTAAATACTTTTAAGTGCAAAGGAGGGATTTGGGGGTCTTTTTAGACCCCCAATCCCTCCATAAAGAGTACCTGCAACCACCTATTAGGCTGCATTCACACCTGAGTGTTTTCAGCTCATAAAACTCTCCTAAAACGCCAGAACAAATGCCTGAAAAATGCCCAACAAGCAAAATACCATTAATTTCAATGTTCACATCTGAGCGTTTTGTCACCTGAAGCAAGATTACAGGCTTTTTTGCTGCCTTTTACATTGGTGACCTGAACAAAAGCGCGGCAAAATCGCAGTTAAATTGCAGTAAAAACGCGCGACTTTGAAACGCTCAGGTTTGAATGCAGCCTGACTGTCACAAGGGATGTTTACATTCCTTGTAACAGCAATAAAGGGATCAGATTTTTTTTTTTTTAAGGGACAAAGCAAAACAATTAATAAATAAGACCTTTTCCTTTTTTTTTTTTTTTTTTTTTTTTTTTTTTTTTTTTTTAATGCGCTCACGTAAGTCGTGCCCGCAAATGTAAACGGTGTTCAAATCACACATGTGAGGTATCACTGCGATCATCAGAGTGAGAGCAATAATTCTAGCAAAAGACCTCCTCTATAACACTAACCTGGTAACTGTTACTTTTTTTTAAAGCGTTGCCTATGGAGATTTTTAGGTGCTGTAGTTTGTGGAATGTTGCAATTCCACGAGTGTACGCAATTTCAAAGCATGACATGTTGGGTATATATTTTTTTTTTTTTTCAACGTAACATCATCTTTCACATTATACAAAAAAAATGGCCTAACTTTACTGTTTAGTTTTTTGTTTTTTTTTGAGTTAATGAAAGTGTATTTTTCCCTCAAAAAGCATTTGAAAGACCGCTGCGCAAATACAGTGTGACATAAAATATTGCAATGATCATCATTTTATTCTCTAGGGTCTCTGCTAAAAAATATATCTCTATATATATATATATATATATATATATATATATATATATATATATATATATATATATATCTATATAGAGAGAGAGAGAGAGAGAGAGAGAGAGAGAGAGAGAGAGAGAGAGAGAGAGAAAATATATATATAATATGTATGTTTGGGGGTTCTTAGCAAAAAATACTGATTTTTAACTTGTAAGCAACAAATGTCAGAAATAGGCTTAGGCGTGAAACGGTTATTTTATTTATTATATATATTATTATTATTCAGGATTTATGTAGCGCCAACAGTTTACGCAGCGCTTTACAATATAAAAGGGAGACAATACAGCTATAATACAATACAATAGGATTAAGAGGACCCTGCTCAGAAGAGCTTACAATCTAATATATTTTTATACAGCGCCGTCTTTTTACTCAGCGCTTTACATATATATATTGTACATTCACATCACTCCCTGCCCTCAAGGAGCTTACAATCTAAGGGTTAAGGTTAATTGTGTAAAGTGAGTTCACAATGTTTTAGAACAGATTGCAATAATGTTGAAATAATGAGATGTAAATTCATGCTGCCATGAGCAAGCAATCAGAAGTAGAAAATCAGCAGCTCCGGGTTCTGTTCTGTGTCAGATAATTGTTTAAAACGAGCGACTTTAGGATAAATGTTATTATTACAGTGTAACATTCATCTGAAAACTAACAGACTTGGCAAAATCATGTTATTTTTAATCTGGCCCCTTCTCTAATGTAGTAGATGACCCAGGTGCTTTAAAACCCAGCTCCACCATTTGTAGAATTCCTGCTCCATATATCCTGTAGTAGATGACCCCCAGTGCTTTAAAGCCAAACTCCACCTTTGTAGAAATTCTGCCCCTTCCTTCTTTTAGTAGATGACCCCCAGTGCTTTAAAGCGTGCCTCCATTTTTGAAGAAGTCCTGGCCCGTCCCTGCCATAATAGATGACCCCCAGTACTTTAAATCCCAGATCCACCTTTGTAGTAATCGTTCACCTCCCTTCATGTAGTAGATGACCCCCAGTGCTTTAAAGCCCCTCTTCACCTTTTGTAGAAATCCTGCCTCCTCCCTCCCATAATAGATGACCCCCAGTACTTTAAAGCACAACTCCACCTTTTGTAGAAATCCTGCCCCTTTCCTTGTGCAGTAGATGGCGACCATTTCTTTAAAGCACACTTTTTACCCCTGTAGAATTCCCGCCCCTTCTCTCCTGTAGTAGATGACCCCCCAGTACTTTAAAGCAGTGGTCATCAGCCCTCAGGGCCCACTAACAGGCCAGGTTGTATGTACTACCGTGGGGAGATGTAGACTAGAATACTACAATCACTGAGCAGCAAATGATATCACCTGTGATGTATTTCAGTTGTCTTGCAAACCTGGCCTGTTAGTGGGTCCTGAGGACAGGGTTGATGACCACTGGTTTAAATCACAACTCAACCTTTGTAGAATTCCTGCCCCTTCCTTCATGTAGTAGATGACCTCCCAGTGCTTTAAAGCACAACTTGATCTTTGTAGAAATCCTGCCCCGTCCCTCCCATAATAGATGTCCCCCAGTACTTTAAAGCTCTGCTCCATCTTTGTATCTATCCTGCCCATTCCTTCATGTAGTAGATGACCCCCAGTGCTTTAAACTCCAACTCTACCTTTCTGAAGGTATCCTGCCCCTTCCCTTGTTTAGTAGATGACCCCAGTGCATTAAAGCACACCTCCATCTTTGGAGAAATCCTTCCCCATCCCTCCCATAATAGACCCCCCCCCCCCCCAGTACTTTAAAGCCCAACTCCACCTCTGTAGAAATCCTGCTCCTTTCCTTCTGTAGTAGATGACCACCAGTGCTTTAAAGTCCCACTCCACCATTGTAAAAATCATGCCCTATATCTCCTGTAGTAGATGACCCCCCCCAGTACTTTAAAGCACTGCAGGTCATCTACTAGATGAAGAAAGATGCACAACTGCTACAAAGGTGGAGCTGGGGGGTCATCTACTACAGAAGGGATAGGGCAGGATTTTTTACAAAGGTGGAGTGGGACTTTGAAGCACTTGTCATCTACTACAGAAGGAGAGGGGCAGAATTTCTACAAAGGTGGAGTTGGGCTTTAAAGTAATGGGGGGGGGGATCTATTATGGGAGGGATGGGGAAGGATTTCTACAAAGGTGGAGTTGTGCTTTTAAAGTACTGGGGGTCATCTACTACAGGAGGGTCAGGGCAGAATTTCTACAAAGGTGGAATGGGACTTTAAAGCACCGAAGGTCATCTACTACATAAAGGAAGTTGCACATTTGCTACAAAGGTGGAGCTGGGCTTTAACATCCCATTCCACCTTTGTAGAAGTTCTGCCCCATCCCTCCTATAGTAGATGACCCCCCGTACTTTAAAGCACATCTCCACCTTTTGTTGAAATCCTGCCCCTTCCTTCACGTAGTAGATGACCCCCAGTGCTTTAAATCCCAACTGAACCTTTGTAGAAATCCTGCTCCATCTATCATGCAGTAGATGGACCCCCCCCCCCAGTGCTCTGAAGCCTGTGTTGTAATTTTCATTTGCCTGCCTGCAAAGGGTGTTTTGATTAGGACCTGTACTTGGATAATGGCTACACAATTGTTGTATTTTGTAACCTTTAATACAAATATTAAAACAGGAAATCCTGCCATATCCCTCATGTAGTAGATACCCCTAGTACTTTTAAAGCACAACTCCACCTTCTCTCCAGCGCTGTCCCCAGCGACAGAAACAAGACCAGGACTGGATCATACATCTAAGTTTAATGATAACCAGCATTATCCAGCCCACTTGCTGTAAATACAGACCATCGTGGACAGATTTTGTGAGCGCACCCGGAAGTTATGTGATTTTTTTTTTTTTTTTTTTTCAGTGGGCTTCAGATCGTATTGGAATGGCGGGCAGAATCGGTGATAGTAAATTAAAGCCCAGCTTCAAGGTCATATGTGCACGCTCCCCTGTTCTCCCACAATGCTGTGCTTACTACAACTAGTCACCAGCCCAGAGTACAGTCCTGGGGGATGGGGGCTGGAGGACCTGCTAATCGCTGAATGTAAACTTTAGGGCTGCATTATGTTGCAGGTTAATGTCAAAGGAGCCAACTGTCCTGGATTTGCCGGGACTGTCCTGCATCTTGGTCCTCAGTCCCGCCAATACTGTGTGCCACAGAATCAACCTTATTTGAGTTACTGCACATACAGTGGTGCAAAAAAGTATTTAGTCAGCCACTAATTGTGCAAGTTCTCCCACTTAAAAAGATGAGAGAGGCCTATAATTGTCATCATAGGTATACCTCAACTATGAGAGACAAAATGTGGAAACAAATACAGACAATCACATTGTCTGATTTTTGAAGGAATTTATTTGCAAATTATGGTGGAAAATAAGTATTTGGTCACCTACAAACAAGCAAGATTTCTGGCTCTCACAGACCTGTATCTTCTTCTTTAAGAGGCTCCTCTGTCCTCTTTACCTGTATTAATGGCACCTGTTTGAACTTGTTATCAGTATAAAAGACACCTGTCCACAACCTCAAACAGTCACACTCCAAACTCCACTATGGTGAAGACCAAAGAGCTGTCGAAGGACACCAGAAACAAAATTGTAGACCTGCACCAGGCTGGGAAGACTGAATCTTCAATAGGCAAGCAGCTTGGTGTGAAGAAATCAACTGTGGGAGCAATAATTAGAAAATGGAAGACATACAAGACCACTGATAATCTCCCTCGATCTGGGGCTCCACGCAAGATCTCACCCCGTGGGGTCAAAATGATCACAAGAACGGTGAGCAAAAATCCCAGAACCAAACGGGGGGACCTAGAGAATGACCTGCAGAGAGCTGGGACCAATGTAACAAAGTCTACCATCAGTAACACACTACGCCGCCAGGGACTCAGATCCTGCAGTGCCAGACGTGTCCCACTGCTTAAGCCAGTACATGTCCGGCCCGTCTGAGGTTTGCTAGAGAGCATTTGGATGATCCAGAAGAGGATTGGGAGAATGTCATATGGTCAGATGAAACCAAAGTAGAACTGTTTGGTAGAAACACAACTCGTCGTGTTTGGAGGAGAGAGAATGCTGAGTTGCAACCAAAGAACACTATACCTACTGTGAAGCATGGGGGTGGCAACATCATGCTTTGGGGCTTTTTTTCTGCAAAGGGAACAGGACGACTGATCTGTGTACATGAAAGAATGAATAGGGCCATGTATTGTGAGATTTTGAGTGCAAACCTCCTCCCATCAGCAAGGGCATTGAAGATGAAACGTGGCTGGGTCTTTCAGCATGACAATGATCCCAAACACACCGCCCGGGCAATGAAGGAGGGGCTTCGTAAGAAGCATTTCAAGGTCCTGGAGTGGCCTTGCCAGTCTCCAGATCTCAACCCCATAGAAAATCTTTGGAGGGAGTTGAAAGTCCGTGTTGCCCAGCGACAGCCCCAAAATATCACTGCTCTAGAGGAGATCTGCATGGAGGAATGGACCAACATACCATCAACAGCGTGTCAACCTTGTGAAGACTTACAGAAAACGTTTGACCTCTGTCATTGCCAACAAAGGATATATAGAAAGTATTGAGATGAACTTTTGATATTGACCAAATACTTATTTTCCACCATAATTTGCAAATAAATTCTTTCAAAAATCAGACAATGTGATTGTCTGGATTTGTTTCCACATTTTGCCTCTCATAGTTGAGGTCTACCTATGATGACAATTACAGGCCTCTCTCATCTTTTTAAGTGGGAGAACTTGCACAATTGGTGGCTGACTAAATACTTTTTTGTCCCACTGTACACAGTACTTCAAAAAGGGATTCATTGGGTACATCAGTGCAATGAGTAGGTGGTTCCTGCATATTTAGAGGCAGGGTCTGGATGGGAACAAACTGTAAAGTGAGCGCAATTCGGTATGTTCACCTTTCAAGTGAGTGGATGAAATGCAGACTGTGGGAGGTGTGAACAGTGTCCTTAAATATATCAGGTATATTCTGGTTAGACACCCAGTTCAGCCCACTCCTACTGCACCACTGTCCACTCCTCCATCTGCTGCACTGCCCACTTCTCCTACTGCCTCACTGTCCACTCCTATTGCACCACTGTCCACTCCTCTGTCTGCTGCACTGCCCACTTTTCCTACTGCCCAGTCCTCCTACTGCCTCACTGCTCACATCTCCTACTGCCTCACTGCCTACTTTTTCTGCTGCACCACTGTCCACTCCTCCTTCTGTGCAACTGCCCACTCTTCCTACTGCCTCACTGCTCACTCCTCCTACTGCACCACTACCCACTCTCCTACTGCACCACTACCCCCTCTCCTACTGCCCCACTGCCTACTCCTACTGTCTCACTGCACATTCCTCATACTATTCCACTGCTGATTGCTACTACTGGGTCCCTGTCCACTCTTTCTACTCTGCCTTTGCCAACTTCTTCAGCTCCACTGCCCACTCCTTCTGCTGCCTCATTACCCACTCCTTCTACTGCACCACTGTCCACTCCTCTTTCTGTGCAACTGCCCACTCTTCCTACTGCCTCACTGCTCACTCCTACTGCACCACTAACCACTCTCCTACTGCCCCACTACCCCCTCTCCTACTGCACCACTACCCCCTCTCCTACTGCACCACTACCCACTCTCCTACTGCCCCACTGCCTACTCCTACTGTCTCACTGCACATTCCTCATACTATTCCACTGCTGATTGCTACTACTGGGTCCCTGTCCACTCTTTTTGCTCTGCCTTTGCCAACTTCTTCAGCTTCACTGCCCACTCCTTCTGCTGCCTCATTACCCACTCCTTCTTCTTCTTCTGCTCCATTGTCCTCTTCTTGTACTCTGCCACTGACCACTTCTCCTACTTTGCCACTGCCCGCTTCAGCCCGCTGTCTGCTGAAAATGGGTCACAGGAGTGCAGAATGAACTGTTCTTCCCCTTTTTAAGCCTGGGTTCACACATATGCAAACACAGACATCGTATGTGATTCACACCCGTATCGCTGTGCCGATCACATGCGATGTCTGTCCAATGCAAGTTCAGGCATACAGTTGTATGGCTGAACTCGCTTTGTGTTCACACAAAAAAGGTGCAGGAATCTTTTTTTTTTATTTTTTTATTTTTTCCCCGCACTGGAATCAGATCACATTGGGTGTTCACACCCATGCGATCTGATTCCTGTCCAAATTTACAGTTCGCACTGCGATCTGTGGACCGATCTGGAGGTGTCATTAACTTTGTATTGACACCCGCTGTGGTTCGCAGAGGGCAGTGTGAACTGCCTGTGGGGGAGATGCAATGCGGGAACTGGCACTGGAATCGCCCTGGTTCCTGCATCGAATACAGTATGTGTGAACCCAGTCTTAAAGTGTCACTAAACCCACATCATAAAAAACTATTGATAACTGGTGTATTCCATGCTGTTCATATTCACGAAGCCACTATGAGATTCCTTTACTGTGTTCTGCAAAAAACCTGGTTGATCCTGCTGCTCTCTATCCCCCCCTTCTGTTCATGTCCCCAAATCGGCTAGGGACTTAGCAGCTGTGGTGGCAGCTGTGCACATGCTCAGTTTTCAGTGAGTTACTATGCTGCGCATTTCCTATGCTGAGGGGCGTGACACAGCTTGTGACTGGCAGAAATCCGCCCACACCATGTTGTTTCCACAAAATAAAGATTTGAATTCAAATATATATTTGTATGACAATTTAAAACCATATTTTTATATTAATTTATTTTTACTCTATATTTCAAAGGCTTTTTTTTTTTTTAACATGTGACTAGCAGCAGAGGACTAGAAGCTCCTACTGCTTATGTTTCCCTGCAGACAGGCTGGGAGAGAGCCGGGTCATGTGACAGCTGGATATCGATTAGGAAAAAAGTATTTAGATTTTTTAAAATTTAAAATAATTACAGTGCCATCATCCACATACAGAAATAGAAGGGAGAATGTCAATTAAACAGCGTGTGTTTAGTATCACTTTTAAGTAGTGAAGCGCTGAATGTCCAAACGGTCTCTTCTAGGTGAGCCTTTAGTAACAAACAAGATTACAGTGTCTGTATTGCATTGTAGTAATCAATTGAATTTCAGATCCCATTTGCAGGGGCATGTTGGCTAACAAAAAAAAACATTTGATTGGCTTCTGTGGACAAAATCTATTAAGAATATGTAGTATTCTAGTAATAAATACACACACCTTTTGGGGGATTTCTTTTTTTTATTTATAAATCATGTGAAATGTCAAAGTGGCATATATATATATATATATATATATATATATATAATACGGCAGTCTAGTTAGTGGTGATGTTTAAATGTTTAACACTCATCTTTACCTACATGAGACTATGGGGGTTATTTACTAAAGGCAAATCCACTGTGCATTTTGTAGTGCAGTCGCTGTAGATCTGAGGGAGAGATGCAAGGAAAATAAAAAAACAGCATTTTTGCTTGTACATGATTGGATGATAGAAATCAGCAGAGCTTCCCCCCTCATTTCAGATCTTCGCCTACATGGCCGCACTTCCAAGTGCACCTCCAAGTGAACTTGCAGTACACTTGTAGTGCACAGTTGATTTGCCTTTAGTAAATCAACCCCAATTAATGTATATTTCATGTTTGGCTGGTCACAGATGAAGGCCGCAGAGGGAAAATGATCGGCTCTTGTGGGTAAGCAGCAGCTGGTGAGTGGAGCCTTTTCAGCACTGCTCAGTGTGGACAGCTCCCTGTCCTGTCTGTACTATGGGACTTATTTAAGCGGGTATCAGGTGACTGCCGCTCCTCTGCCACCTCCAACGTGACATGGCCAGGGCTCTCTGTGTTCTGCACTATGTGTTCTGGAATATGTGTTCGGGGCTTCTGAATTATTTATAAGAATCATGTTGATGTTTGCTTTGAAAAATCTTGCCCACTCCTTCTACTGCCCACTCCTTCTACTGCCCCACTGCCCAATCCTTCTACTGCCCAGTCCTCCTGCTGCCCAGTCTGCCTACTGCCCCGCTGCCCAGTCCTCCTAGTGCCCCGCTGCCCAGTCCTCCTAGTGCCCCGCTGCCCAGTCCTCCTAGTGCCCCGCTGCCCAGTCCTCCTAGTGCCCCGCTGCCCAGTCCTCCTAGTGCCCCGCTGCCCACTCCTCCTAGTGCCCCGCTGCTCACTCCTCCTAGTGCCCCGCTGCCCACTCTTCATACTGCCCACTCTATCTACTGCAACACTGCCCACTTCTCATACTGCCCCACTTCTATAACTCCCAACTGTCCCTGATTTAGAATAATGTCCCTCTGTTCCTCTTCCCTCCTCATTTATCCCTCATTTTGGTCTGAGCTATATAGTTGTATCTAAAATGTACTTTTTATCTTTCAAAAAGTGTTTCCCAGAGCTAAACCTTTTCATCCGATTTCTAAATTGTTGCATTTGTCAATTCCAAAAGGCAATATAAAGGAATAAAAAAAAAAAAAAGCACTTGTGGGTTTATTTGTATATTTCTCCTTTTAAGGGGGCGTGACAGGGGGTGTGTCCTATGCCTACATACGGTTGCTGAGAGGTGTCCCTCGTTCCCATCTCAAAACGTCAGGAGGTATGCACTACTCGCTCCATCTACTGCCCCACTGCCCAGTCCTCCTTCACCACCGGTCGCTCCTCCTGCCTACTGTGACACTGACCACTCCTATTGCCCCATTACTCATTCTACTTCTGAGCCACTGCCCACTCCTCTTGCTGCCCCAATGTCTACCTACCCACTGCTCCACTTCCCACTCCTGCTTCTGCCTATTATCCCAATGACCACTCCTCCTTCGACCCAATGTCTACCTGCCTCACTGTTTTACAGTACTAAACCTTTCGTCCAATTTCTAAATGGCTGCATTTGTAAATTTCAAAAGTCAGTATAAAATAATAGTAGTGTTTAAAAAAAAAAAAAGACCCACTTTTGGGTTCAACAAATTTTTTTTTTTTTGTATAATTCTCCTTTAAGGGGCATGACAAGGGGTGTGTCCTATGCCTACTGTACAGGACGTCAAGGTTGGGTCCTGGAAGGGTGCTTTGTTTACATAAGGAAAAAAACAAAAAAAACTTTTTGTTTAAGTTGAACAGCTTACTTCTTCTGCACAGAGAAAGTAGAGCTGGCATGAAGATGGGTGGAGGTAATACTCAGTCCCCAATAGTATGCACACAACAAAAAAACAAAATTGCCCATGGCACTTTTAAAGAGCACACCTCAAGTAAAATGTATAAATGATTATTTAACACACATTTAAAAACAACATAGAATACAGAAAAAGGAAAACGTATTATATACCAACATATTGGTAAATTTTGCATTCATATCATAGACCTTTCCATAAGACCTGGATGTGTCGTACAGATGACTGTCAGTAGTCTAGGATGGCTGTGCTAGGTCTCGACGCGTTTCACAAGAGTCGTCTCGCTTCTTTGGGAGAAGCACAGATAGATGCCTGGAGATCAAGAGCACAACTGCTCCTGATTTCGAGGGACTGTCCCTGATTTGGAACAGAGTCTCTCTGTCCCTCTTTCCTCCTCATTTGTCCCTCGTTTTTTTCTTATCTTTATAATTGTATATAAAATGCACTTTTTACCTTTCATCCAATTTCTGAATTGTTGCAATTGTAAATTTCAAAGGTCAGTATAAAAAAATAGTAGTGGTTAAAAAAAAAACAAAAAACTTGTGGGTTTAACTACATTTATTTGTATAATTCTCCTTTAAGGGGGCGTGGTAGGGGGTGTGTCTTGTGCCTACATATGTTTGCTAATCGGTGTCCCTTATTCTCTTCTCAAAAAGTTGGGAGGTATGCACTACCCACTCCATCTCCTGCACTACTGCCCCACTGCCCAGTCCTCCTTCAGCACTGGCCGCTCCTCCTTCTGCCTACTGTGCCACTGACCTCTCCTCCTTTGACCCACTGTCTACCTACTTACTGCCTCACTGCATGCCACTGCACACTCCGCCTTCTGCCCCATTGTCTCCCTACCTACTGCTCCACTTCCCACTCCTTCTACTGCGCCATTGACAACTTCTCCTTCGGCCCACTGCCTACCTACCTACCTACTGCCTCACTGCCCACTTCTTCTGCACACTCCTCTTAATGTACCACTGCCCACACCTCCTACTGCTGCACTGCCTACCCCTTCTTCTGCTCCAGTGCCCATTCGTCCTACTGCCCCACTAGCCACCCTTACTGCCCCATTGCCCATACCTCTTTCTGCCCCCCTCCTATTGCGCCCCTGTTCCCTTACCTACCACCTATTGCCCCACCACCCACCCTTCCTTCTGCCCCACTGCCCACTCCTCCTACTGCGCAAATGCCCACTCTTCCTTCTACCCCCCCCATGCACACTCCATTTATTGAACCACTGACCACTCCTCCTACTGCGCTACTTTCCACCTTCCTACTGCTCCACAGCCCACCCCTTCTTCTGTTACAATGCCCATTGCTTCTACTGCCCCACTCCCCACTCCTCCTTCTGCACCACTGTCTACTTATTCTACCACCTCACTGCTTTTTTATCCTTCTACCCCACTGCCCTCTCCTTCTTCAGGGGGGCCTCTATCATAATAGGGGAACTCTGACATGATAGGGGGATCTGTGATGCAATGGTATATCCTGACTTGATAGGGGGACCTTTGACGTGTTGGGGGGACTCTGATGTGTAGGAGGGACTGTGAAATATATGGGGGCCTCTGATGTGATGGGGGACTTCTGATATGATAGGGGGACCCTGAAGTATAGGAAGGACTCTGATTTGTTCGTAATAGGGGGAATCTGATGTGATTGGGGGGACCTCTGAGGTGCTGGGCTCCTGATATATTGCAGGGACTCTGATGTGATGGGGGCCCCTTTGATGCAATGGGGACCACTGACATACTAGGGGCTTCTGACGTGATGGGGGCCCTAACATAATGGGGAAACCTTTGATGTGATGGGGGACTTTGGACATGATAGGAGGACTCTGAAGTGGGGGGGGGGTTTGGGGCGGCAAGATTTTAAAGAGTGCCCCATCTGAAAAAAGATTGAGAAAACTGCTTTATTGATCACTCACACTAGTCTGCAAGGAGGCAGCCATACAAGACTATTATATAAGCGGAGTCAGTTACTTTGATTTGAAGAAGATCTAAATACATTGTATCACATTCTTATGTTGCATATATACAATAGGGAGGTAAGGAATCTGTACAGACTAATACAATGACTTACGATATGGGGTATAAATATTATAACACAAGGACATGCTGAACAAGCCATACTGCAGCTGCAAGTCCTGCATGGACTATTATGAGGGCATGCTGGCACTTGTAGTTCCTTCCCAGCTACAGTTTAGCCCAAAACATGCTGTATACTGTACAATAGAGCTTTTTATCTCCCTTTTAATATAAGTTGCTGTGACAGATGAATCCAGTGAAATGTCATCTGAGCTTATTGTGTCCATTCCAATTCTACCTGACCTTAGCAGAGTCGTTTGCGCACTTTTCGCTTGCGCTGTCGTCCCTTTCATCTTAAAGCCGCGTTAGTGTTGGCGTCTTTCACGCTGATCATTATTGGTTGTGTCAGCTGCAGCCAAGTGTCTAATCCTCCTTTGCAGTATTAGATAAATGACACTCAGTACAGTACTGTATTCACCATCCTAAAACCCAACTGGTATTTCATGACATCTCCCTGGTGACTTGGCGAATGCTCTAGCCAACGGTTAAAGCCAATGAATAAAAACAAAAATACTGTGTAGACAGTTTATGTATTCATTGAAAAACTTTATTAAAGGTAAATGTGAAGGTCTAAATACAATCTATATAGTGTGTGTGTGTATATATGTGCGTGTGTGTGTGTGTGTGTGTGTATGTATATGTATGTATATGTATATGTATGTGTATATATATATATATATATTACACGGTATCTCACAAAAGTGAGTACACCCCTCACATGTTTGTAAACATTTTATTATATCTTTTCATGTGACAACACTGAAGAAATGACACTTTGCTACAATGTAAAGTAGTGAGTGTACAGCTTGTATAACAGTGTAAATTCCCCTCAAAATAACTCAACACACAGCCATTAATGTCTAAACCGCTCGCGACAAAAGTGAGTACACCCCTAAGTGAAAATGTCCAAATTGGGACCAAAGTGTTAATATTTTGTGCGGCCACCATTATTTTCCAGCACTGCCTTAACCCTCTTGGGCATGGAGTTCACCAGAGATTCACAGGTTACCACTGGAGTCCTCTTCCCCTCCTCCATGATGACATCACAGAGCTGGTGGATGTTAGAGACCTTGTCCTCCTCCACCTTCCGTTTGAGGATGCTCCACAGATGCTCAATAGGGTTTAGGTCTGGAGACATGCTTGGCCAGTCCATCACCTTTACCCTCAGCTTCTTTAACAAGGCAGTGGTCATCTTGGAGGTGTGTTTGGGGTCATTATCATGTTGGAATACTGCCCAGTAGTGTACTGCTTCAGTATGTCCCAGTACATGTTGGCATTCATGGTTCCCTCAATGAACTGTAGCTCCCCAGTGCCGGCAGCACTCATGCAGCCCCAGACCATGACACTCCCACCACCATGCTTGACTGTAGGCAAGACACACTTGTCTTTGTACTCCTCACCTGGTTACCGCCACACACGCTTGTCACCATCTGAACCGAATAAGTTTATCTTGGTCTCATCAGACCACAGGACATGGTTCCAGTAACCCATGTCCTTAGTCTGCTTGTCTTCAGCAAACTGTTTGCAGGCTTTCTTGTGCATCATCTTTAGAAGAGGCTTCCTTCTGGGATGACAGCCAAGCAGACCAATTTGATGCAGTGTGCGGCGTATGGTCTGAGCACTGACAGGCTGACCCCTCACCCCTTCAACCTCTGCAGCAATGCTGGCAGCACTCATACGTCTATTTCCCAAAGACAACCTCTGGATATGACGGTGACCACGTGCTCCCAACCTCTATGGTCGACCATGGCGAGACCTGTTCTGAGTGGAACCTGTCCTGTTAAACCGCTGTATGGTCTTGGCCACCATGCTGCAGCTCAGTTTCAGGGTCTTAGCAATCTTCTTATAGTCTAGGCCATCTTTTATGTAGAGCAACAATTCTTTTCTTCAGATCCTCAGAGAGTTCTTTGTCATGAGGTGCCATGTTGAACTTCCAGTGAACAGTATGAGAGAGTGAGAGCGATAACACCAAGTTTAACACACCTGCTCCCCATTCACACCTGAGACCTTGTAACACTAACGAGTCACATGACACCGGGAAGGGAACATGGCTAATTGGGCCCAATTTGGAGATTTTCACTTAGGGGTGTACTCACTTTTGTTGCCAGCAGTTTAGACATTAATAGCTGTGTGTTGAGTTATTTTGAGGGGACAGCAATATGCCTAAGCACAATTTTGCAATCCAGGTGGATTACACCTTGTTTTTTTTCAGGACAAATGGGACTTTCATTTGGTGCTAAATGGTAATAGATATCTCCTGATTTTTTTTTTTTTTTTTAATTTAGCTGTATATTTCTTACTACTACCATAACCTTCCACCAAAGAACAACCCAAAATAAATTCTCCTGCTCCTGATGATCGCAGCGATACCAATGTTTGTACCCGTAGTACAGCCCAGAAATAATAGTGGGCATTTTGCTTTTTTTATCCTACCTAAAACACACCGATACTAATTAACAAAAAAAAAAATCCTGTCCAAAAAATACTGACCCTGACCCAAAACCCTGGCACTGACCTAGATCAAACCCTGATCTAGGTATTTTTTTTATTCCATTATTTATTTATTTATTTATTTATTTTTTATTATTTTTATTTTTTTTACATTTTTTTTTTTTTTCTTTCTGCAAGGAAAGAGAGAGATACAATGTATTTCATTCACAGTTAGAGAAAACATGGGGGAGGGCTTCACAGTGAATGATCAATGTGGTAGCCAATCAGAGGCTATCACAGCGATCAGGTGACCCAGAATCGGGTTTTTCCGGGTCCCGATCATTAGTAAGGGGCCCAGGCCTCTCGGTGAGACCCTGCTCTAGCCCGCCCTGTGCGGCACACTCCTAGCACGAAGGTAGATGTGCAAATATGCATCCCAACGGGAAAAAGCCCAGTCTATTGGGGTCACATATTTGTGTGAGGTCGGCATCAAGGGGTAAACATGCACAAACGCAAAAAAAAGTTGCGTGATTTTGTGCGTGTCTACAATACGCAAAACGTGAACGCAGCCGGAGTTTCCCATACATACCACGTACGTGGCACATCCACCTCGGGGATATCCTGTAGGTCTGAGTTTTATTTCACCTCCATCCTGCCCATCCAATCTCTTTAATTACCGATCGTGGCGTTCCTGGAGAGGTCATAAATCTCTTTTGTGGTTTATAGTTCTTTCCTTTCCGGCCGTCACCCGTTGAGGGTTCCGCAGTGGTCAGAGCTGATTGATTTACCATCATCCCATAATTGGATTTCTCCCCGTAGAATTGTCGGTGTCACCGTTCCATTCGGGGCTGAATGAAGCCATGGCAGCGCCCCCTCTCTGAACGGCGGCCCTGGACGCCCCTCGCAGCCAGGGGTAGCCTCTCCGCAGAGGTGCCTTTTGAGGGACATCCATTGCACTCGTAAAAATGAATCCAGAGCATCGAATTTCACCGCGAAGGGAACCGCGCTCTTGTAATCCGTTTTTTTTTTTTTTTCTTTTCCCATCGGGACCAGCAGAGAGATTGATTCAAACATTTAATGAAACGATCGCTAAACATGATATGACACAAATGCGGCACCTGAAGGATGAAATGCCCAAATATTTCCGAATATGTCCATCTGCAAGATTTGTGGAAGAATCCAGCCAATCTTCATTTATACATTGTATCATTTCTGTAGATTAAAAAAAAAAACAATGTTTACCAGACTATTCCATCATCACTCCACCAGAAATATTACTTAGATATTGCAAAAAAAAATAGTTTTCATACATTTCAATAAAGCGTTTGTGTTCCCTGATTCCTCCCCTCCCCCTCATTAATTTTTTTAAATAAAACCTTTCCATTTTCATTACATTTTAGACTCTGTGATGTCATCACTGGTTCTTGGTGCTTCTCTATGCAATGTATGCAGATCATGGCCGGTGGGAGGGGCCAGCAGTGTGCTGTGCATGGCTTCCTGAAAAAAATCACAGCACCCCGCCTCAGTACTCCTCTCAAGAGCCCTCAGCCTAGGACCGGAAGTGTCCTGTTGTGTTTTGTGTATTTCTTACAGATCTGCATTTATCCATTGTGAGACTTCCTGTAATTAAGACCGCTCTCTGCTGCTCTGTCCTTGTGCAGGGGGACTGGTCTTGTCTCCGCCCCCTCCTGTAGTTTTCTCCAGTGGGTGGAGCCTGATTGCCCCTTCCCATAGCTCTGCTCGCTCTCCCTGTGCACGGTCACTGGTCTTGTCTCCACCCCCTCCTGTAGTTTACTCTAGTGGGTGGAGTCTGATAGGCCCCTCCCATTGCTCTAATCTCTCTCTCCTTGTGCAGGGTGACTGGTCTTGTCTTTGCCCCTCCTGTAGTTTTCTGTAGTGGGTGGAGCCTGATGGGCCCCTCCCATAGCTCTGCTCTCTATCCTTGTGCAAAGTGACTGGTCTTGTCTCCACCCCCTCCTGTAGTTTTCTCCAGTGGGTGGAGCCTGATGGGCCCCTCCCATAGCTCTGCTCTCTTTCCTTGGACAAGGTGACTGGTCTTGTCTCCACCCCCTCCTGTAGTTTTCTCTAGTGGGTGGAGCCTGATGGGCCCCTCCCATAGCTCTGCTCTCTATCCTTGTGCAAGGTGACTGGTCTTGTCTCCACCCCCTCCTGTAGTTTTCTCTAGTGGGTGGAGCCTGATGGGCCCCTCCCATAGCTCTGCTCTCTATCCTTGTGCAAGGTGACTAGTCTTGTCTCCACCCCCTCCTGTAGTTTTCTCTAGTGGGTGGAGCCTGATGGGCCCCTCCCATAGCTCTGCTCTCTATCCTTGTGCAGGGTGACTAGTCTTGTCTCCACCCCCTCCTGTAGTTTTCAGCTGTGGCCAAAAATGTTGAGAATGACACAAATATTAATTTTCACAAAGTCGGCTGCTTCAGTGTTTGTTTTTTAGATCTTTTTGTCAGATGTTACTATGGTATACTGAAGTATAATATAACACTTTATAAGCGTCAAAGGCTTTTATTGACAATTACATGAAGTTTATGCAAACGCTGGCCATACACGCACAGAGTTTCCGCCGAAACTGGTCATTTTTCGGAAAGATCGTTCGACAATCGTGCCATCAGTGGACCCAACTTCACAGGCGATTTTGACTGTGGGCCCGACTAATGTCTGGATCTAAAGTGAAAAACTTTTACCGTTTCAACTACAATGTCTACGTGTATGTTGTAATCAAAACGAAAAGAATATTCTGTCTTGTATGATTCATATATGTTTTTATTGTTGTCCAACGATCACTATGATCATGGAAACGATCATGTGAACAAGTTTATTCTGTCAGTTAGTGGCCAATTCACTTTTGACCGGCGAATAATCGTTCAGTCTGCAAACGGCCGAAATTCTGTGCGTGTATGGCCGGCAAAAGAGTCAATATTTGCAGTGTTGACCCTTCTTTTTCAAGACCTCTCCTTGGCATGCTATCAATCAACTTCTGTGTCACATCCTGACTGATGGCCCCCCATTCTTCCATAATCAATGCTTGGAGTTTGTCAGAATATGTGGGGGGTTATTTTGTTCATCCGCCTCTTGAGGATTGACCGCAAGTTCTCAATGGGATGAAGGTCTGGGGAGTTTCCTGGCCATGGACCCAACATTTCCATGTTTTCTTCCCCAAGCCACTTGGTTATCACTTTTGCCTTATGGCAAGGTGCTCCATCATGCTGGAAAAGACATTGTCCCTCACCAAACTGTTCTTGGATGGTTGGGAGAAGTTGCTCTCGGAGGATGTTTTTGTACCATTCTTTATTCATGGCTGTGTTCTTAGGAAAAAAGTGTGAGTGAGCTGACTGCCTTGGCTAGGAAGCAACCCCACCCATGAATGGTCTCAGGATGCTAAAAGGTAGCGCTCACCTTTTCATTCTCCGGACGAGGTTTTTTGCGGATGACCCAAACAATCGGAAAGGGGATTCATCAGAGAAAATGACTTCACCCCAGTCCTCAGCAGTCCAATCTCTGTACCTTTTGCAGAATATCAGTCTGTCTCTGATGTTTTTCCTGGAGAGAAGTGGCTTCTTTGCTGCCCTTCTTGACACCAGGCCATCCTCCAAAAGTCTTCTCCTCACTGTGTGTGTAGATGTCCTCACACCTGCCTGCTGCCATTCCTGAGCAAGCTCTGCACTGGTGGCGCCCCGATCCCGCAGCTGAATCCACT
Organism: Aquarana catesbeiana; assembly: GCF_042186555.1. Lineage (NCBI taxonomy): Eukaryota > Metazoa > Chordata > Amphibia > Anura > Ranidae > Aquarana > Aquarana catesbeiana. The sequence continues at coordinate 21,837,019 of NC_133336.1, forward strand.
GTAGGAGATGGTCCTGGCGCTTGCTGGACTTTCTTGGGCGCCCTGAAGCCTTCTTCACAAATACAGTGGAAATGTTTTTTTTTATGGGAGTAAAGAGGAACTGCATAGGTGATATCCCCTCTTATGCCCCGTACACACGGTCGGATTTTCCGATGGAAAATGTCCGATCGGAGCGTGTTGTCGGAAATTCCGACCGTGTGTGTAGGCTCCATCGGACATTTTCCATCGGATTTTCCTACGCACAAAGTTTGAGAGCAGGATATAAAATTTTCCGACAACAAAATCCGTTGTCGGAAATTCCAATCGTGTGTACACAAATCCGACGGACAAAGTGCCACGCATGCTCAGAATAAATAAAGAGATGAAAGCTATTGGCCACTGCCCCGTTTATAGTCCCCACGTACGTGTTTTACATCACCGCGTTTAGAACGATTGGATTTTCCGACAACTTTGTGTGACCCTGTGTATGCAAGACAAGTTTGAGCCAACATCCGTCGGGAAAGATCCTATGATTTTGTTGTCGGAATGTCCGAACAAAGTCCGACCGTGTGTACGGGGCATTAGAGGAACTGCAGTCTGCTTACAAAATTTGTAATAAAAACATTTTTGCCATTCTGAAGCTTCCCCTCCAACCACTTTGCATATTATTTTTATCTATACTGTGATTCTGTACTTGCCAAATATGCTGCAGAAATCTTCTTTCACTAAGTCTGGCTGCAACCATTTTAACTGTGGGCAGCTGAAGCTGCTGGCTGAATTTACACAGGCACACAGAAGCACACCGCCAGCTCTGCAGCTCTCATTGACCCTCTTATGACTCATCCCCCCCCCCCCCCCCCCCACGAGAGTGAGAGAGCTGTGCATGATGTCATAATCCTAGGCCAGGGGTGTCCAAACTATGGCCCTCCAGTTGTTAAGGAACTACAACTCCCATCATGCCTAGTCATGTCTGTGAATGTCAGAGTTTTACAATGCCTCATGGGAAGTGTAGTTCTGCAACAGCTGGAGGGCCGTAGTTTGGACACCCCTGTCCTAGGCTAATGACCAGACAAGAAAGAGGAAGTGGGCTGTATAAGGTATTTACTGGCAGAAAAAAAAAATATTACTATCCAAAGTTAAAACGACAAGGGCAGAAGATTTAATAGATGGAAAACTGAAAAAATGACTGAAGGTCCACTTTAAGTTCATTTTTATGGCAAAGAGGAACTTTGCAATTAATTGCAATTCATCTGATCACTCTTCATAACATTCTGAAGTACATGCAAATTGCCATTATAAAAACTGAGGCAGCAGACTTTTTGTGAAAACTAATATTTGTGGCATTTTCAAAACGTTTGGCTACGGCTGTACAGCACAGTGATGATGTCATTGCTAATTTTACAAGGTAATATCTGGCTTTGGGAAGTTGATTTATTTCCTTTGTGGCTGTTGAGGAATATTTTTGTGAACATTATTGTGCCCGGCATTCCGCTTTATAGGATACTCGCTACTTGTTCTACATGGGAACCCTATTTTTACCTTTACCCTGGTATGGTGTTTAATAATGTGTAACCGTGTCACCTTCCGTGTCGGGCTTTGTCCTATCGATTGCCGTGATGTCACAGACTTTCTACATTAATATATATTTACACAGACTATTAGCTCTGTCTCATTTATTGATTTGTAACTCAATATCATCCCATTAATGCAAGTTGGGTTCATTAAAGTAAACTCAGCCCAAAGCAAAAAGTGGAGCGCTCTTCCATATTCATGAGAACGGAGCGAATCAATTCACCAAAGTCATGGAGAAAAATCAGAGGACCTGTCATCAGAACAAACTGGAACATCATATCACCATGTGCATCATAGGAGGGAACATCATGTGCATCATAGGAGGCATTCCACACTCCAAATGTTGGGACAGGAAGTCCAGGGAAATCTCCAAAGTGGGGAGAAAGATTAAATAATAAAAGGCAAAGCTAAAACAGTTTTGTCTGGAGTTCCACTTTAATACTCAGCAGACCCAAAATTAATGTTTTAGTTCCCAAGTCTGAACATCTGCTGTGTCCATTATGAGGGACTCACACCATCACAGTGCTGAGTTCCCAAGTCTGTACAACCGCTGTGCTCATTATGAGGGGTTCCCACCATCCTTGTGCTGAGTTCCTGGGTCTATACACCTGCTGTGTGCTTTATTAGGGGTTCACACCATCCCTGTGCTGTGTTCCCAGGTCTGTACACCTGTTGTGTCCATTTTGAGGGGTTCCCTCCATCCCTACGCCGAGTTCCTGGGTCTATACACTTGCTGTGCCCATTATGAGGGGTTCCCACCATCCCTGTGCCGAGTTCCTGGGTCTATACACCTGCTGTGCCCATTATGAGGGGTTCCCTCTATACACTTGCTGTGCCCATTATGATCCCCTTCAATTTGGATTTCGCCCTCAACACTCCACAGAAACTGCTCTTTTAAAACTCACAAATGACCTACTAACTGCAAGAACCAATGGACACTATTCTGTACTCCTACCTCTGGACCTTTCAGCTGCCTTTGACATGGTTGACCACCCCCTCCTCCTCATCCCCTCCTCCTCAAAAAACTTTACTCCCTCGGTCTCCGTGACTGCGCTCTTCAGTGGCTCTCATCCTACCTATCCCAACGCACCTTCATTGTCACTTACAATTCTACTTCCTCCACTCCCCTTCCCTTCTCTGTTGGGGGTCCCCCAAGGTTCTGTTCTTGGACCTCTTTTATTTTCAATCTACACCTCTTCCCTGGGTCAGCTGATAGCCTCTCACGGCTTTCAATATCGTTTCTACGCTGCCGACACCCAAATCTATCTCTCCACCCCTCAACTTACTCCATCAGTCTCCTCACGCATCACTAACTTACTAACCGACATATCTGTATGGATGTCACAACACTTCCTCAAACTCAGCTTGTCCAAAACCGAGCTTATAATATTTCCTCCCCCACGTGCCTCTTCCCCTGACTTCTCTGTCAAGAGCAATGGCAAAACCATCCACCCGTCCCCACATGTCAGGGTACTAGGTGTTATCCTGGATTCTGAACTCTCCTTTGGGCCCCACATCCAATCACTTTCCAACGCTTGCCGCCTCAACCTCCGCAACATCTCCAAACTACGTCCCGTTCTAACCAATGAAACCACAAAGCTCCTGATCCACTCCCTGGTTATCTCTCGCCTCGACTACTGCAACTCCCTCCTCATTGGCTTACCTTTAAATAGACTCCTCCCCCCTTCAGTCCATCATGAATGCTGCTGCCAGACTCATCCACCTTACAAACCGCTCAGTGTCTGCCACCCCTCTCTGCCAATCCCTCCATTGGCTGCCACTCGTCCAATGAATTAAATTCAAAATACTAACAATAAGTCACAAAGCCATCCACAACTCTGCCCCCAGCTACATCACTAGCCTAGTCTCAAAATACCAACCTAATCGCCCTCTCCGTTCCTCCCAGGACCTCCTGCTCTCTAGCTCCCTCATCACCTCCTCCCATATCCACCTCCGGGACTTCTCCTGAGCCTCGCCCATCCTCTGGAATTCCCTACCCCAATCTGTCAGATTGTCTCCAAATTTATCCACTTTTAGGCGATCCCTGAAAACTTTCCTCTTCAGAGAAGCCTATCCTGCCTCCATCTAACAACTGCACTATTTTCTCCATTAGCTCATCCCCCACAGCTATTACCCTTTTGTATAACTTGTCCCTCCCTCCTAGATTGTAAGCTCTAACGAGCAGGGCTCTCTGATTCCTCCTGTATCGAATTGTATTGTACTTGTACTGTCTGCCCTAATGTTGTAAAGCGCTGCGTAAACTGTCGGCGCTAAATAAATCCTGTATAATAATAATTATGAGGGGTTCCCACCATCCCTGTGCTGAGTTCCTGAGCTTGTCCACCTGCTGTGCCCATTGTGAGGGGTTCTCACTATCCCTGCTTGTCTAAATGTGTTTTTTTTTTTTTTAAATTATGGACAGGTAGAGGAGGGCAGGAAAACGCAAATCTCTAATATACAATATAAGCCAGAGGCTGATTCCATCTATAACTAAAATAATCATCTTCTGCTGGATTGGTGCTTTATCGTGTGATGCCGGCTGTGTATTACATTGTTTTCCTGTTTTATGTTAAGACATTTTTTTAATTAATCCTCACTGATGCCGAAAAATCCCTCCTAACATAGTGATGATTTACATCGGTAGGAAATCGGGGCTATGAATCGCAATTTGTGTGATTCGGGAGATTGGAATGCATCTGAAGCTCTAAATTACAATAGTAACGAATTTCAACGAATCCGAAAAAAATTTATAAGGAGACAACGAAATGCATTCGTATTTATTCGTTTCATTCGGATGACAAGATGCGATAGTTTGATCCTTTTTGTTAATGTTTAAAGCATCCGAAATAATGGAACAACAGAACGAGTGATCCGTATTTATTCAGATCCACTTTTTTTTTAATTCTAGTGAGTGTAGCGTGAATATTCCAATAAGATTATTTTTGTATTGGGAGACCATTTGTTTAATTTGTATGTTTGCCACCCAACAGTCAGTTTGGAATGAAGATATGAACATAAACCATGAATACGGATTAATTCGGATTCATTTGTTTTATTTGGACGAGAGCGGCGCAGTAGTCTTTGACTCTTAGCTAACCACTTGCCGACTGCAATATGTATATATAGGTTGTGGTTTACAAACGGTTTACTAGGTATCGGTACCGGTATCGTTTTTTTTTGCAGCCGGTGGCTGGCTTTCATATGAACGTAGGATGTCCCCTCTGGTGCTTTTTGGGCTTACCGTGTTCTGCTGGTTCGCTGGAGAAACTATCCGACGGAGTGGCGGGCTGCTCCCATAGGCTATCAAAGAGTAGATACTTTTGATCACCTCTATGGCCTTGGAGGACCAGAGCGACGTCATGATGTCACTTCCGGTCCAGGCTGGAAGTAAAAAAAAAAAGTTTTTTTTTAAAAGCAAAAGATCCCAAAAATGTTTTTAATCTTTTGCTTTTAAAGGTAAAGAAGAGATATGGGATCTTTTTTATCGCAGATCTCAACATAACATAAAGAAGACCTGTCATAGTCATATTCTATTACAGGGCATGTTTACATTCCTTGTAATAGGAATAAAAGTGATCCAAAAAAAACTATTTTAATTAAAGGGACAGTGTAAAACTAAAAAAAAAAAAAAGTTAAATAAATAAAATGTTTTTTTAAAGCATCCCCATCCCTCTGTGTTTACGCGCAGAAGCAAATGCATATGCAAGTCACTCACTCATATTTAAACTGTGTTCGCACCACACATGTGAGGCATTGCCGTGAACGTTGGACCCCTTTCACACTGGGGCGCTTTGCAGGCGCTAAAGTGCAAAAAATGGCGCCTGCAAAGCGCCCTGAAGGAGCCGCTGCTGTGTCTCCAGTGTGAAAGCCCCGAGGGCTTCCACACTGGAGCGGTGCGCTGGCAGGACGGTAAAAAAACTCCTGCTAGCAGCATCTTTGGAGCGGTGAAGGAGCGGTGTGTACACCGTCCCCTCACCACTCCTGTCCATTGAAATGAATGGGGCAGTGCGGCTATACCGCCGGTACAGTGCTGCTGCAGCAGCGCTTTGCGGTGGTTTTAACCCTTTCTCGGCCACTAGCAGGGGGGTAAAACCGCCCCGCTAACGGCTGAATACCGCCGCTAAAACGACGGTAAAGCGGCACTAAAAATAGCGCCGTGTTACCGCCGGCGCCCTCACCGCCCCAGTGTGAAAGGGCTCTTTGAGCGAGAGCAATAATACTAGTGCTGGACCTCCTCTGCAACTCTACACAGGTAACCCGTAAAAGGTGCTTAAAGTGTCGCCCCTGGGGGGATTTTAAGTACCGTAGTTTGTCGCCATTTCACGACCGTGCACAATTTTAAAACGTTACATAAACTCTATTACTTCTGCTCCTTTGCCAGTCTCAGTGTATGTTTGCTGGGTCTGGTGGAGGCTTTTCTCCCTACAACTTCTGAGCGAGTGTTTGCTAATATTACATTATTCTATGTGAGAAAAGCCATTGCTTTACATTGGAATAAACCTTCTTCTCCTACACTTTTATACTGGAAACAATTGGTAAATAATAATCTCCCACTGTATAGAGATACCTATATCAGCAGGGGTCGTCCTAGTAAACATGACAATGTATAGGCAAAGTGGCTGGATAAGCCTTATACGGCATCTAATGCCCATGGGGGTTATTAATTATTATAATATAGATGTGTTTATATACAGGATGCTCGGGGCTGTGGATAGTAGGAACTAAAAGTTTACTTGTGCTATACTAGATGTTGATAGATATCAAATTTTGTTCATTTTGATTAATTATTTTTCTTTTGGGGTTTTTCTTTTTAATTTTTTTTTTCTTAATTGAAGGATGCAAAGCAGTGTGATTGGATCTTGAACCTGCATTTATATTTTGGTACAATGTGTATGATGTGTTGTGGTGTTTGTTTTTCTTGTTTATCAAGGAAATAAAGAAAATAATTTGGAAGAATTCTTCAAAGCGTTACAAAGAGAGGGGGGATTTTGGGACTTTAAATGAAGCATGTACCTGGACGCAAAAAACGCACTGTGGGTCTGTAAAGTGTTTTTGTTACATATACCAATACAGATAAAATAAAACCATAATGCAAGTAAAATAGGTATAAATAGATCATAAAATTCACATAATATAAATATATATATATATAAAATTTTTTTTAATATTGTGACATTGGGGATTGTTCAGCTCAAGTGGATAGATGCGTTTTGGTGCAGTGAGTCCACATCAGAGAGGCATTTATAGTTAAGGGCCTGGTAGCCCACGTTTATTAAAGGAAAAAACAAAACAAAAGTCCATCCAGGAATCCCACACAGGGGTCCAAGCTTCAGCAAGTAAACACAATAGAAAATCCAAATGAAAACGCTAGCCCACCTGGCTACTCTTCAGCAGTATTGCTGCTATGGGGAACAGGCCCCTCAAACAAGCTGCTTGGATGCACACGGTCTTAAGCTCCTTGGTCACACACAGTTTCAAGAGCTTCAATGCACACAGCTTCTGGCTCCTTGGACGCACACAGCTTCAAGAGCTTCAATGCACACAGCTTCTGGCTCCTTGGACGCACACAGCTTCAAGAGCTTCAATGCACACAGCTTCTGGCTCCTTGGACGCACACAGCTTTGAAGCCCTTCAACGCACACAGCATCTTTTCTCACACAGAGACACTTACTAGCAGCCATTGCTCCAACTTCACCTTTCTCCACTCTGCTTTCACTAGCCCCTCGTTATATGGGATGTGTGCACCTGGGCACACACCCTGCTGGCTGTCCACAAGACCCGGACACAGGGTTGGAGATCCCGTCCCACCCAAGACTCTGAAGGATCTCCAAATTACAGAGCCCCATAAGGAACTAACAAAACCTGGAGAAAACTGCCAGAGCAGTTTTCTCTGTTTCAAACTTATGCTCTGTAGCTCTGCACTCAGCCGATATGCAGACTCTGTGTCCACTTTAACCCCATTTTCATAGGGACAGAGCCTTGCTCTGCCATATACCCCCCCCTCTTGTTTCGATCCGGAGGGAGAAACACCTGCACCCACCATAGCAGTTGGGACACCTCTGTGCTGGCCATCAGCCACGTAGGCCCAACCCTTTTTTCGGGTGTGCTTCCAGGTACGTCCCACCTTGGATCTTGACAGGGTCCTATAATTCCTTATACTCTGCCTTCCCTTTCTTCTCTTGGGGTTCCTGAGCATACTCTCCTCTCTTGGGGGAACTCTGCCTTCCCTGATCCTACCTTTCAGCTTACAGAAGTCAGTTTTATCTTTCACCACAGTACTTTCAGGTTCAAAAACCTCTCTCTGGTTACCCACGGCAACCATGTCATTATTAACAGCACCAATCATCAGATCACCAATTTTGAGATCCCAACTTCCGATACAATCAGTGCTTTTTCCAGAGTTTGTTAGGACCTGTCCTGCGGAGGGACCACACACAGGCGAGCGACTATGCTCCACGGAACTATCACCAAGCTCCACCTCACCTGCTGTCCAACACTCCATGGGCGGCAGTCCTAACAAATAGCACTGACCCAAGCACAAATCATTCCTTACTGCGATAATGCCAACTGGTGTACACATTACATTGCTACAGCAACCAATACCTTCAGCACTTTCTCCCATAGTGTCTCCGGGTACCTTAACCTGTACCTCTTGGCCAGTGACAGAAAGCATCTCCACTACTGCCGCGTCCATTCTGGGCCCTTCCTTTTCATAAGGTCTAGCAGGTGAGACAGTGTCTGAGCCCTCTACTGACCACTGCTCAGCCGCACCTCGGACCGCACCAGCAAAGATGTTCTCAGTCACTGCACCAGGCGGAGAGACCTCTGATATCTCCAACAGTTCCCCTGAGCGACTTCTATACCAATCAACAACTGGAAGTACCCTTACTGGGAATCGAGAGATCCTGTGCCAAATGGTTAATAAACATAGGTTCCACCAATTCCACTCTTGGGCAAGGTTTTCCAGCACCACCTGTATCACTTGGCTCCACCCATTGGTACTACGCAGCACCACCTGGTCCAGCCGCGATGGAGACACCCAAGTGTACAGTGAGTGTGTTTTTGCCAACTTCAGCATTTCAAGTAAAGTTACCGTTATTTCTATACATTCCATGTCTAAATTTGTGACCCCTTTAGGAACCTTTCCCTCCTCTGAGACATGGAGGGGCTCATCCACTGTAGTCTGAGAGGTTGAGACCTTGGAAGAGACCTCCACCTCCTTGGAGGTACCCACCATCACTGCCTGTTGCTCCCCTGGAGCACTGTCAGCTACATGTCTCCTCTTCCCCTCCAACTCAACAATGAGCCTCTGCAGGTCAACAATAGTCACATTGTCGCCTTGACACTTGCCATTACTTAGTTGCTGGGCTGTGGACAACCCATCTGCCATGCCTGCGCCCAGAACCATTACTTCAGACTGGAGGGCATCAGTCTTTACAGGGGCTAGCGTACTCTTGAGCACCGGCCATTCTGTGATCCCTCCATTGGGCATAGCAGGTGTTCTGTCCACACCTTTGTTACACATCATTGTTTCATAAGTCTTTGTCACTTGGTCTAGCGCTGCAAGTGTTTCCTTGCACCCATCATCCCAGTCCCTTGTGGTTCCATCACCAGTGCTCCACAGCGCTGCATCAGCTGCTCTAGAAGGCCCCACAGGAACCTGGGATTCACTAGCCAGAACAGCACACTTGTCACTTCTATCTACTTCACATTGTGACAATATTTTTTTACCTATATCACACTGAAAGATTGCATCCTCAACCAAGGCAATGTGCAATACCTTATTTTGACCACCTTGCTCTGGTGGCGCTACAAACACATCTAGCTTTGAACTCTCAGCTTTTACAGGCTGAATTAACCCCTTGCCAACTTGGCTACACTTAGGGTTGTGGGGCTGCGCCCGCACACTCTCACTGTGTGACTCAGTCTTCCTTGGTTTCACCAGAGTAGCACCACAGCCATCCTGGAACACCTCTGGCTCCAACACATGGAGACCCCATGAGACTTCCATGGACAAGCCTGCGCTTCTGGTTGTCACGGGAGATATCCTACTCCCATCATTGTCAGTGAACACATTTGCAACATTTTCAGACATGGCATTAAAGGGAACACATTTTTCCCAAGGCGTCTTTCAGGACAGCACCTGAGAGATAGCGACTCCACCCACCGGAACAGGAAACACCTTCTTCCTCCAAACTTTAAAGGGAGGCGCCTCCCCACCATACCTCAGTTTTTGTGTTTCCTCCGGCCTGGAGGGAACATCTTTTGAGGGGGAGCAGGTTCTCTCAGGTGCTCCTGGGAGACGGGGCTTCCTTTCTTTTTTTCCTCCTTCAGGGACCCGCTGTCCTCCCGGCCTACCCAAGCCTCGGCAGTGGTAGCAAACGGGCTCCTCTTCCCCTCCTGGTGCTCGGTGAGAGCCGTAGACCCGGTGATCCGCGCGGTCATAGGGCGGCGGTGCGCGTGCGCCGCCGCCATGTTTTTTGGCCGGCAGGCGCGGCGGAAGTGACATGGCGGGGTCGCTGGGTCAGCAGAAGCGTCATTTCCGGCGTGGATGCAAGGGGGGAGGAGGGAGGACAGGAACTGGCGCCTACTTCCGCTTCCGGTCCGGTGCAGATGCACTATGGGAGTCCGGAAGCGGCTTATAAAGCCACAAGTGAGGAGCTGCACACCAGAGATGGAGGACTCAGCGTCTGCAGCGGTGGGGACAGGCACAGGCGCCAGTAAAGCTCAGGTAGGAGCAGCAGTTTAAGTCTGCCTTTCTTCCTTTCCTGGGTTTGGTCTATTTTCTTTTTTCTTACCCCCTAGTGGCAAGGGGCCTGTCTGGGCACTAGAGGCTGACTGGTTTCTTCTTAGTGCACCTGTGGGTGATTCTTGTGTAGCTGAGACCGGGTCTCACTAAAAGGTCCCCTGGTTTTTTTCCCCTTTTTGTTTTTTCTCTCACAGGCTAAAAGCTCTGACCCAAGAAAGAGATGTCCTTCTTGCAGGGCCAAAATGGGAGAAAATTGGAAAAAAGCCTTATGCAGTACATGCATCACTTCTTTAGTTAAGGAGGAATCAGCTTCGGTTTGTGATGATCTGGTTGCCTCTGTAAAGAAGGAACTATACGCCACGATTCAGACTTTTCGTGACTCTTTAGTTAATCCAGCTGCTAGTCAGCCATCCACTTCTGAGGCTTCCCAGGGTTCTTTTTCTTTCCCCATGGTAGAAGCTTTACCTGAAGGCCCCTCTATCAGGGAAGAGCAGTCCCCTACTCCTTCCGTTAAAGATTCGGAGGAGGAGGGTGAGGAAGCGGAGGTGGCTCCTTCCAAATTTAAGCTTTCCCTAGAGGAGGTAGACGGACTCCTTAAGGCTATCCATGTTACACTTGGCTTAAGTGAGGAAAAGAAGGAGTTATCTCTTCATGACCGCATGTATGCAGGGTTAAATGAGCCTAAGGGGCGAACATTTCCGGTTCATTCGGTCATTTCTGACGCCATTACTAAGGAATGGCAAGATCCAGAGAAAAAGCCCTTTTTTTCCAGAGCCCACAAAAGGCGATTCCCTTTTGAGGAGGACCCTTCTGCGGTGTGGAATAAGGTGCCCAGGTTGGATGCGGCCTTTTCACAGGTCTCAAGATCCACAGACCTGTCTTTTGAAGACATGGGTGTTCTTAGGGATCCAATGGACAAACGCATGGATCTTTTGCTCAAGAGATCATGGCAATCAATCATGAGCAATTTAAAACCAGCAATGGCCACAACCTGTGTAGCCAGGAATCTGGAATACTGGGTGAACCAACTTAGATCTCATATAGTGGCAGATTCCCCCAAGCAGGAGATCTTAGATTCCTTTCCTACCCTGATTTCTGCTGTTGCTTATATTGCTGATGCTTCGGCTGAAGCTATCAAAATGTCAGCTAGGTCTGCAGCTTTAGCAAATGCTGCGAGAAGAGCTTTATGGCTAAAAACCTGGCCAGGTGATACAGCTTCAAAGAGTAAACTTTGTGGTATTCCCTTTTCAGGTGACCTTCTTTTTGGCCCTGATCTAGATAATATCCTAGACAGAACTGCCGATAAGAAGAAGTCCTTTCCGGTCAAAAAGAAAAAACAGACCCCAAAACGTCTTTTTCGACCTCAAAAAACTCAACAGCAGGAAAATAAGTTTCAGGGCAGGAGAAAAAATTGGTCCGCGCAAAAGGCGAAGGGCAAAGGCGGAATTCTCTTCCGTCCTCCTTCACAGGCCGAAAACTCACTATGACGCATCTCTGCGGGTCGGCGGAAGATTACGAGAGTTTCTTCCGCAGTGGTCAGTGATAACTACAAATCAGTTTATTCTGACCACTCTCTCGCAGGGTTATACTCTCGAGTTTTCCAGAAGCCCCCCAAGAAGGTTTCTGGTAACAAATGCTCCTCGAGATCCATTAAGGGCCCTGGCCATGAAATCCTCTCTGGAAGAACTGATGCAACAGGGTGTAGTAATCCCGGTGCCACCAGAGGAATGGCACGAGGGTTTCTATTCTCATGTCTTCCTGGTAAAAAAACCAACAGGAAGATTTCGTTTAATTCTAAATTTAAAGCCACTAAACAGAGCCATCAAATACAGAAGGTTCAAGATGGACTCAATTTTCACCGCCAGAAATCTTCTGACTCCAGGTTGTTTCATGGCGTCAGTGGATTTAAAGGATGCATACCTGCATATTCCAATCTCATCCCAGTCCCAGAGGTTTCTCAGGTTGGCGGTAAGGTTGGAAGGCAGAATTCAGCATCTGCAATTCAGAGCCCTCCCCTTCGGGCTATCATCCGCACCCCGAATTTTTACCAAAATAATGGCAGAAGCTCTAGCTCCGCTGCGTCTTCAGGGAATCGCAGTAATTCCTTACTTAGACGATCTGCTATTTTTCGCCCCCTCAAGAGAGGAGTTGAGGAGCAATTTAAGCAGAGCATGCAGCCATCTGGAGTCTCTAGGTTGGATCCTAAATCTCCAAAAATCTTCCCTGGAACCATCTCAGGAGATTCGCTTTCTAGGGTATATAATAAATTCGGTAAGCCAAAGAATTTTTCTTCCTTTAGAGAAGAAAGGAAAAATCCAGGATACAGTGTCCTTTTTGCAGACCAACCAGCAGCTGACGGTAAGGTTGGTCATGTCAGCCCTGGGTGTTCTGACTTCGTCAATGCCAGCTGTTCAGTGGGCAAGACTGCACTTCAGACATCTGCAGGCCTTTCTTCTGAGATCTTGGGATCACAATTTGGAATCCCTAGATTCAGAGGTAAGAGTTCCAACCCAAGTGAAGAGGTCACTATGGTGGTGGAAAAGGCAGGATATCCTATCGGAGGGGTTAGTCTGGGCCTTTCCAATCGAAAAAAGGCTGACAACCGATGCCAGTTCCTGGGGTTGGGGAGCCCACCTAGAAAAGGGTTTCACTCAGGGAAACTGGTCCAGGAAAGAGGCGACCAAGTCCTCAAACTGGAGAGAGCTCAAGGCGATCGACTTGGCTCTGAAGTCATTTGCTCAGGGGCTTCGGGCCCAGCATGTTCAAATACTAACAGACAATGCCACGGCCGTGGCTTACATAAACAGGCAGGGAGGTACAAGGAGCAAATCGCTGCAAGTACTAGCCATGAGCATTCTCCGTTGGGCAGAAGGACACCTGCTGTCTTTATCAGCAGTCCATCTAAAGGGATCCCTGAACGGGGTAGCGGATTTCCTGAGCAGAAACCCCATTCGGGAAGCAGAATGGTCGCCGAACCCAGAGGTTTTCGCCATGATTGTCGAGAAGTGGGGGCTGCCAGAGGTGGACCTGTTCGCCTCAAAGGAGAATGCCTTGGTTCCGCAATTTTTTTCCCTAAGCAATCACGACGGGTCACTAGGAACAGATGCCTTGGCGTATCCATGGAGATTCCATCTCTGCTACGCTTTCCCCCCATTCCAGTTAATTCCCTTAGTTTTAAGAAAGATTCAGGGGGAAACAGTACCGGTTATCCTAATCACGCCTTTTTGGCCAAGAAGGGCTTGGTTTTCAACCGTTCTGAAAATGGCGGTCAGGCCTTGTTGGCATCTGCCCCTCAGGTACGATTTACTATTTCAGGGGCCAGTAAATCACCCAGAGGTAGCCACTTTGGCGCTCACAGCCTGGTATCTGAAGAGCAGCTCTTAAGGAGCAAAGGTTTTTCCAACCGGTTAATCTCTACGCTATTGTCCAGTAGGAAAAGGGTGACTAGAAATATCTATTCCAAGGTCTGGAAGGTTTACAATACATGGTGTAATTCATCTGACCATGACCCAGGGAGTCTTGTTTCCATTCTGGAATTTTTACAGGTTGGTGCTGACAAGGGACTAGCAGTTAGTACCTTGAAGGTGCAGGTAGCTGCGATAGCAGTGTTCCTAGAAAAATCGGTGGCCTCAGATCCGTTGGTAACCAGATTTTTCAGATCCCTTACGAGATCCAGACCAGCACCACTTAAGTTGTTTCCGAAATGGGATCTGTCGATAGTCCTCCAGGCTCTAACAAGGAGTCCTTTTGAACCTTTGGAAGAAGCGCCACTTAGATATCTCACTTTTAAGTCTGTGTTTCTGATTGCCATGGTCTCTGCACGAAGGATCAGTGAGCTTAATGCTTTATCAGTTAAGGAACCCTATTTATCTATCTTCCCAGATAGGGTTATACTTAGAACAGATCAGAAAATTCTTACCAAAGGTAGCTTCAGTACAAAATCGTGTTCAGGACATTGTACTTCCGACCTTCTGCCCCAACCCAGTAGGGGAGAAGGAGACTTGTTTTCACATGTTGGATGTTAGAAGAGTTTTGTTATGTTACTTGGAAAGGACAAAGCTCTTTAGACGTTCAGATTCTCTCTTTGTGCTATTTTCGGGCAACAGGAAAGGTTGCCAGGCTTCTAAAATCTCTTTAGCAAGGTGGCTGAAGTTAGCCATTTCAGAGGCTTATTCGCATGCAGGTGTGTCTCCTCCAGCAGGAATTTCTGCACACTCAACAAGAGCATTAGCGGCCACTTGGGCAGAGAGAGCTGGTGCCACCCCTGAACAAATCTGCAAGGCGGCAACATGGTCGAGTTTTCACACATTCGTGAAACATTACAGGCTGGACCTCACATCTGCTAATGATCAGGCGTTTGGCAGAAAGGTCCTGCAAGCTGTTGTCCCGCCCTAAGGGGGTAAGTCTCTGTTATCCTCTCAGGTGCTGTCCTGAAAGACGCCTTGGGAAAAACCAAGTTAGACTTACCGGTAACTTGTTTTCCAGAAGTCTTTCAGGACAGCAACATCCCGCCCTATTGTATTGTATATACTATGCTGTGACTAACGTATGTGTTTATGTGTTCCAGCCGGGGCCGGAGGTCTTCTCTACTACAACTGAGGTATGGTGGGGAGGCGCCTCCCTTTAAAGTTTGGAGGAAGAAGGTGTTTCCTGTTCCGGTGGGTGGAGTCGCTATCTCTCAGGTGCTGTCCTGAAAGACTTCTGGAAAACAAGTTACCGGTAAGTCTAACTTGGTTTTTCAATGTCATTATCACCAATACCATCACATTTGCCAACAGTAACACATTTGTCAGCATAACCATCAGAATTTTCATTACGTATAGACATAACTGCTACTTTTGTGGATTGTCTATTACCAACCACAGCCTGTGAGCCTCTCCTCACATCACCCTCTATCTTTAAAGGGGAACTCTTTCCTCCTTGGGCAGCTCCATAACTGACCTGGGAAACTCTCTGCTCCATCACTGCGAGCTCCTCTGAAGTTTCCCTGGGCAACTCTACAGCACCTGTCACTAGGGAACATGGCACAAGAACAGTTTTGGTCACCCCTAGTTTAACCTCTCCAGCACTCTGCTGGATTATAGCAGGCACATGCATAGTCCCCATGTCCATTTGAGTCTTTAACCTTGCGGTCAGCTGGGCTTCACCATGTGCCTCCCCACTGCTCCGGGTAGCACACTGCAGCAAGTCTATGTCCATTTGCACTGCGGATCTTCCCGCTGGACACACTCCCATGTCACTAGGTTCAGTCCCACAAATTGAAACAGTCTTACCATTTTCAGTGGCTGGCATCATACCCTTCACTTGAGTGCGCTGTCTCTCAGCTGCATCCATACCAGCTACTTCCTCTGTGTGGCCACAGGACAACACTGCAGCCTTTCCAGACTCTTCAGCGTTGTTCCAGAACCTTGGGCAAGTAAAAATTCCATGCCCCACTTGACCACATTCCAAGCACGGTACTGGAAGCTGAACTTTACTTTCTTGGAATCTCCTTGATGACTGGCTCTCTGTTGCCAAGGGATACCACTGGTCATGACCATCAGCAGACAGACTCCTTGGATCCCCGACATCCCTGTTGGCCTGGACGTTGCTTCCACAGATGACCATATTCCTCCTTTCCACACGCTGTTGTCCACCTGGCTTCCTGTTGCCAGGGGAAACTTCTTTTACTTCCTTTTTAACTGGGGATGACATGATTAATTTACCCCAGGTCACAGAAATTTCACACTTGGAAAAATTCTCTGGCTTGGCTGGGGCATGTGGTGAAATATCCTCTAGCCATAGAACCCTTTCCCTTGCTTCAGCAAGGATTGCTTCCTTTTTCTGTTTTGACCGCCCCATGCTTGCTGTCTTACACACAGCAACTTGCAACACACTTCACAGCAAAGAGAAAAAAAAATATGTGATTCTCCTTTCACAGGTACACAACCTGCATGCAACACAGTCCATCAAACTTCTGTGCAATGCTGTTCGCCTGGCTGCCACACACAGCTAGCAGTAGTTCCTGATGCGACTCACCATGGAGCAAGGACCCAGATTCCACCGTCTATATGCCCACATTCTCCACCACTTGTGACATTGGGGATTGTTCAGCTCAAGTGGATAGATGCGTTTTGGTGCAGTGAGTCCACATCAGAGAGGCATTTATAGTTAAGGGCCAGGTAGCCCACGTTTATTAAAGGAAAAAACAAAACAAAAGTCCATCCAGGAATCCCACACAGGGGTCCAAGCTTCAGCAAGTAAACACAATAGAAAATCCAAATGAAAATGCTAGCCCACCTGGCTACTCTTCAACAGTATTGCTGCTATGGGGAACAGGCCCCTCAAACAAGCTGCTTGGATGCACACGGTCTTAAGCTCCTTGGTCACACACAGTTTCAAGAGCTTCAATGCACACAGCTTCTGGCTCCTTGGACGCACACAGCTTCAAGAGCTTCAATGCACACAGCTTCTGGCTCCTTGGACGCACACAGCTTCAAGAGCTTCAATGCACACAGCTTCTGGCTCCTTGGACGCACACAGCTTCAAGAGCTTCAATGCACACAGCTTCTGGCTCCTTGGACGCACACAGCTTTGAAGCCCTTCAACGCACACAGCATCTATTCTCACACAGAGACACTTACTAGCAGCCATTGCTCCAACTTCACCTTTCTCCACCTTCCTCCACTATGCTTTCACTAGCCCGTTATATGGGATGTGTGCACCTGGGCACACACCCTGCTGGCTGTCCACAAGACCCGGACACAGGGTTGGAGATCCCGTCCCACCCAAGACTCTGAAGGATCTCCAAATTACAGAGCCCCATAAGGAACTAACAAAACCTGGAGAAAACTGCCAGAGCAGTTTTCTCTGTTTCAAACTTATGCTCTGTAGCTCTGCACTCAGCCGATATGCAGACTCTGTGTCCACTTTAACCCCATTTTCTTAGGGACAGAGCCTTGCTCTGCCACAATATATATATATATATATATATATATATATATATATATATATATATATATATATATATATATATATATATATATATATATATATGTAGTAACATAACATGGAGGTACAAATGGCGACATGCCCACTATTGACATCCATGTTCACATGATATAGCACAAAACCTATGTCTGACTGTTGCAATTTTACTGTTTTGTGCTATATCATATTTATACCTATTTTACTTGCATTGTGGTTTTATTTTATCTGTATTGGTATATGTAATAAAAACACTTTACAGACCCACAGTGCGTTTTTGCGTCCAGGTACACGCTTCATTTAAAGTCCCAAAATCCCCCCTCAATCTCTCTCTCGCATATTAGGGATGGAGGCATTGGACCTACACATCCTGCACCTCATTTACAGTCACAAACTTTTTCCTTTGTTTAACAAAGCATGACATGTTAGGTATTCATTTACTCGGCAAAACATCATCATTGACATTGTACAAAAAACTGGGGTATATATTGTGTTTTTGCTTTTTTTTTAATGCATTAAAGTCTATTTTTTTTATTCCCTTGGGTCTCTGCTAAAAAAAAAAAAAAATATATATATATATATTTTATTTATTTGGGGGTTAAGTAATTTTCTAGCAAATAATACTGATTTAAACTTGTAAACAAAAAGCACCAGAAAAACCCTGGTCTTCAAGTGGTTAATTGTATATGTATGTATGTATGTATGTATGTATATACATGAAGTTAACTGCTCTATTTATTATTGTCTAACTATTAAGAATATCTATCTGTCTGTCTATATCACATAGTTTTTTCCTATTCAAATATATTTCAAAGTATTAGTTAAGACACAGGCAGACTCTCATCTATGGACCTGTCGACTTAAGTAATGTACGTATAAAAAAGGGGATCAACTCCAGAGATAAAACGATAATTCTCCCGCTCTACAAGACTCTGGTCTGGCCACACCTGGAGTATGCTGTCCAGTTCTGGGCACCAGTCCTCAGGAAGGATGTACTGGAAATGGAGCGAGTACAAAGAAGGGCAACAAAGCTAATAAAGGGTCTGAAGGATATTAGTTATGAGGAAAGGTTGTGAGCTCTGAACTTATTCTCTCTGGAGAAGAGACGCTTGAGAGGGGATATGATTTCAATTTACAAATACCGTACTGGTGACCCCACAATAGGGATAAAACTTTTTCGCAGAAGGGAGTTTAACAAGACTCGTGGCCACTCATTAAAATTAGAAGAAAAGAGGTTTAACCTTAAACTACGTAGAGGGTTCTTTACTGTAGGAGCGGCAAGGATGTGGAATTCCCTTCCACAGGCGGTGGTCTCAGCGGGGAGCATTGATAGCTTCAAGAAACTATTAGATAAGCACCTGAACGACTGCAACATACAGGGATATATAATGTAATACTGAGATATAATCACACACATAGGTTGGACTTGATGGACTTGTGTCTTTTTCCAACCTCACCTACTATGTAACATAGTTTTCCCATGTTATACGCTATTTACATTAGGCAGACAGTACAAGGTTCTGTTTCATTTCTTGTCAGTGATTTGTTTTTCTTGGTAGTGGTCTAGAGTTTAACTTTTTAAATGTAGATTTTCTATATCATGAAATAGTAAAAATTTCTAAAGTCTAATCACTATTGCTTAATATTGAATTAATAATAATAATGATGATAATACTACGACTACTACTACAATAATGCTTTGAATATGAATAATAATTATATTATCTGCAACACATATGCAAATTATTATGAATAATATGAAATACATAGGTTAATATGAAATCCTAATAAAGTGTCTATAGAGGTTTACAGGCATTTGGAGGTAGGGGCATTTACTAGAGAGGAAGAAAACCCCCCCCACTTCCAGCAACGTTTTGGTAGAAAAAAAGCTTGACGTGCCTAAAGGCATTTAAATGTGCTGTGACAGTGGTAGGCCCTGCCACTATGTGAATGTAGGTAATGGTTGGAAAAATGACACAGGACTCCTGGATTTGCAGTTTGAGAAGCTCCAGTGTGTGTTTTGTGAGCAGAGGAGACTGTTCTTTAATTTTTTTCCCTGGGATTGGTAGCCCTGGATCAGGGCCTGGAGTTTGAAGGTCTTGGATGGGACGGAACCTTCAATCCTGTGTCCAGGTTTTCCTGGAGTACAGGTTGTGTGTGGGTCCAGGTGCCCCCATTCATTATAAACCAGGTCTGGTGAGAACTCAGGGCAGTCACCCTATCTGGGGGTGCCAGGAGTGGGGCCATACAGCAAGGTGTTGTGACATTAGACTGAGGGAGCCTGAAGAATCGATGGTTTGTGAGACCAAAGAGAGCAGTGGTTCTGCTGAGGAAGTGGCCAGGTGGCTCGGTGTTTTCCCAGTTGTTTGCATTGTGAAGATGAAACCCCTGCATGAACAACTTTTGGATGGAACTTTAATTTAGTTTAATAAAAGTGGGCTGCCGTCCCCTTTAATGCAGTTCTGATTGACGTGGACTCACTTTTAAAACGCATCTACCATTGAGCCAACCAACCCCCATATTACAGCGCAATAACACTAGGCAGGTTTAGCTCTTGAGCTTAATTCATTTCAGTGGCCACAATAAATTATTATTCTGGCCAATGAAATTATCACCCAAGCGCTTGATACGCATTTACTAAAACACGGCTTTTCTCTTGCCAGGCGAAAGGCGCTCAGGAGAGCTGGGCGATTGCCCAATGTGGATGAGGCCTTAGGGATGAGGATCAAGTTCACGGCATTGCAGGGTTTGCTGTGAACTTTGGCTGATCTCTAAGCGGGTCAACTAAATGGCCTCTTCGGCCCCTCACCGAATTGAACCTCTGGCTGCTAGGAAGCCGCACATTTAATGGTGGCAGTAATACCGCCACTGAATGTAACAGAGCTTGTTGGGTGCTAGAATGCTGAGCCAGGGATGCCGGCTGAAAGCATGGATCAAATATGGCCATAAATGTCAGACAGAAAATATCCTGAGCAGCAACTCAATAGGGCCAGGAACAGGGGCATAACTGGATCCTCCAGGGCCCCGGTGCAAGAAACCATAAAGGGCACCACTGGATGAGGCCCTTCCTTCTGGGCCTGGGGCCCTTCCCACTGATCCAGGGGCCCTTGGATCACTCCCCTTACTCCCATTGCAGGGCCCTTTATTACAGTCCTGCAGAGGGACCCTTTCACATGTTCTGCAGCGGGCCCCCTTTCTGCTGTTTTGGGGCCCCCCACAGTGGCGGCGCACCAGGGCCCAGTCGCACGTGCAACCTTTGCGACCCTGGTAGTTCTCCGCTGTTGCCAGTAGTATTTTATTTTTGTATTTTTTACAAATTTTTAAAAAAATTTTTTAGGAGCCCCATTTTTGGGGGGCTTTGGTGAGATAGGGGCCAAAAAAGACCTCTGACGTTTCACTTTTGAGACAGAGAATGGAGATTGGGGTACGACCCTTAATCTCCATCTCTGCCGTCTCAGCTGCACAGAATGAATGGACTGGAATAACTCTGTGCAGAGCTTCCCGTTCATTCACAAATGGAAGCATAGTTAACCCAGTTCGCTATGCTTCCGTTATGAATGAACAGAGTCAGCGATCAGTACTGTCCATTCAGAAAAGGAATGGGTTGGTAAATTACATATTTACTGGCTCCTTCCCTGCTCTCCATAATGAAAGAATGCCCAGCAGCAGCTGGGGGGGGGGGAGGGGAGGGGGAAGCTGGCAGACCTGTGGGGGATGAAATGGGCCAGGAGAGCGCACGGGCCTGGGGACAGCAGGATCTGGATAGGAGGGGCGGCGGGGGGTGGCATATAGAGGAACCAATCCCTTCTTTTTCTTCTGCAGTCGCTGAATGCCTGCGGGAGGAAGGAGAAACAAGCTTTCGGCGACTGCAGGAGGAAAATGGAGTTGATCAATTTCTCTATATGAGACCCCCACTGCCCCTCCTATCCAGGTGTGCAGGGGAGCCTCACGGGGTCCCCTGGAGCATGGGGCTGGGTTGCAATTGTGACCCTTGTAGTTGCACCCCTATATTGAGGGGTGGGGGCTGCTGGGTGCGTCAATTACATCAATTGGTGGATTGTGGGAGGAGCCACACAGGTGCCAACATTCAAGAATTTCCAGGAGCAGATGGCCATACAATTATCAATTTGTGATTGATTTATTAGTATAATGTAAATATGCAAACAAGTGAAAATGCATTAAACGCTATATGTCAGGAACCACCTGGGGCATTTGCAAGATGCATTGGGGCGCCATTTAAAATGCGGCAAAACCCCAGATGGGCCATTAACTTGTGTTGCTGTAACACGCAGTAAAACACACATTGCCTCGATGCACAGAAGTGAAGCCAGCCTCTGAAAACATCCTTCTCTCCTATTATTAAAGAGAAATGACTATACAATGGATTGAGATCTTATATCTTTGTAATATCCCCCAGAACCGGCTGGGGGTCACAGAGGTGCTGAAGGTTATTTCCACAATGAAATGGAACAGAGAATGTTCTCATGGAGCTATAAGATAAATCATTTTCTAATATTTGTTTTGCACAACAAATCAAAATGAGCAAACCGCCACCCAAATATATAGGGGTCTTATTAATTATAAGGGGTCCTGTCACTTAGACCCCAAACCCAGTATGTGTAATGGAAGAAATAAGAAGACCAAAGATACAAAAACAATATACACTGCGGCAAATTACTTTAAAAAAAATTAACCGGCAACAGTGTCCACACACAGGATACCGTACAACATCATAGACCACCATATACAATATACAGTGTAGCAGACTCCTACCTGATCCTGGTGGAAAAAGGCTTCCATGACCACCAATGTAAGGAACATTCTTCCCACTGATCACCAATGTAAGGAACATTCTTCTCACTGATCACCAATGTAAGGAACATTCTTCTCACTGATCACCAATATAAGGAGCATTCTTCTCACTGATCACCAATGTAAGGAACATTCTTCTCACTGATCACCAATGTAAGGAACAGTCTTCTCACTGATCACCAATGTAACGGACATTCTTCTCACTGATCACCAATGTAAGGAACATTCTTCTCACTGATCACCAATGTAAGGAACATTCTTCTCACTGATCACCAATGTAAGGAACATTCTTCTCACTGATCACCAATATAAGGAGCATTCTTCTCACTGATCACCAATGTAAGGAACATTCTTCTCACTGATCACCAATGTAAGGAACAGTCTTCTCACTGATCACCAATGTAACGGACATTCTTCTCACTGATCACCAATGTAAGGAACATTCTTCTCACTGATCACCAATGTAAGGAACATTCTTCCCACTGATCACCAATGTAAGGAACATTCTTCCCACTGATCACCAATGTAAGGAACATTCTTCCCACTGATCACCAATGTAAGGAACATTCTTCTCACTGACCACCAATGTAAGGAACATTCTTCCTACTGATCACCAATGTAAGGAACATTCTTCTCACTGATCACCAATGTAAGGAACATTCTTCTCACTGATCACCAATGTAAGGAACATTCTTCCCACTGATCACCAATGTAAGGAACATTCTTCCCACTGATCACCAATGTAAGGAACATTCTTCTCACTGATCACCAATGTAAGGAACATTCTTCTCACTGATCACCAATGTAAGGAACATTCTTCTCACTGATCACCAATGTAAGGAACATTCTTCTCACTGATCACCAATGTAAGGAACATTCTTCTCACTGATCACCAATGTAAGGAACATTCTTCTCACTGATCACCAATGTAAGGAACATTCTTCCCACTGATCACCAATGTAAGGAGCATTTTTTCCAGTGACCGTCACGGTCATGTACTTTAGGCTTTAGTATACATTGTTGCTATACCATATAATGTATATGGTGATATATGATGTCATATGTGTGTGTATACCCTTACATACTTATCTTTACAACAGTAAATTGTTACAGTATATATTTTGATGTACTTATTTCTACCATTACTAATGGTTTGACCAGTTTGGTGTGGAGGAAGTGGGGTGTCCTGACCTCAGCCCTGCTGAACAGCTTTGGGATAAACTGGAACACCAATTGTGAGCCAGGTCTTCTCATCCAACATCAGTACCTGACCCGATGGGCACAAATTCCCACAGACACTCTAAAATCTTATGAAAAGCCTTCCAGAGGAGTGGAGTATGTTATAGCCAGGCCCACCGGACATTTGCCCAGTGGACGGGGGGCTGCCGGGCCGCATGTCCTAACGAGAACTGGCTAATGTGACAGAGAGCTCCAGAGGGTGAGAACTGTAGCATAAAATATGCGATTTATATAATGCACCTGGCTCCCACCCAGGTCTCTGTCTTCCACATGGGGGGGTGGGTGCTTATTAGAATCTGGAAGCCCCCTTTAAAGTGGGCCCGAGATCTCGCCCCAACCCACCCCCCCCCCCGGTGAATGAGTATCAGCTACATAGTACCTCTACCCATTTACCAAAAAAGTGTCAAAAAGTTAAAAAAAAAACCAGACAGTTTTTGACAATTCCTTTATTGCCTCATTGTGATATCATGGACTGGTGCATGCTGGGTCGGTGACTTCACAAAGGGGGCGGGACCACCATGTGATATAGCCATGTGGCCCCACCCCTTACCTATATAAGAAATGTCAAACGGCAGAGCCTGCAGTATGCGGGCAGCCTTCATCGATGGGAGTTTTTTATTTTTTCTTTTTAGGGTGCGGCAGCATGATTGACGATGGATTTACATCAGGGCGGACACAGTTTTTTTTATTTTGTATTTTTAATAAAGGAATTGTCAAACTGTTATTACATTTTTTGTTTTTGTTTTTTACACAATTTTTGTGAATGGGTAGGGGTACTATGTACCCGATGCTAATTCACATAGAGGGAGGCCGGGCTCTGATGGCCCCCTTCTTAAAGGGGGCTTACATATTCTGATATGCCCCAGACCCCCACAACCACCGGCCACGGTTGTGGGGATGAGGCCCTTGTCCCCATCAACATGGGGACAAGGTGCTTTGGGGTGGGGCTATGTTGAGGGCATGTGGCCTGGTATGGTTCAGAAGGAGGGGGCGACATATATACTTCTGTGGACAAATAGGCCATGATTTTTTTTCATGATGTCACACAGATGACGCAATAAACGTGAACGCTATTCAACTCGGCACCCCTCTATCCCTGATGACCATGCAATAGAAGGATCTTAAATGCTACTGGCTCTCTATATGTACACTCCAGATTTAGTATACACATCAACACCCTCCCTGTGTTGAATCATCCGACTCCAGTGGGTCAGCTGGGCATTGACGTTGATGCCCCCCCCCCTGGTGTTGCTCAGAGGACACTTTTCCGCTTCATTTTTAATTTTGGGTATTATTTCTAGATGCACCTACCATTCTTAAGAAGGCAATCTGTTCCTCCTTTTGATGTTTTTTTTGCACCCATGAGGAAGATAAATTTAATTTGAAACAAGTTGGGTGTAGGGGCGGCCTGTCCAGTAAGGGCACACGGGTGTGTCCGGCCCCTTTAAGGACATCGGCGTATGGATTCCAACAACGGGGAGGGGCTGGTTTTTTGAAGCACCGATTTAGAGCCAGAGGCTCTAATAGGCTTCAATATACGGTGGGCTCAGGTCACAGAGAATGCGCTCTCAGCCCACCCAGGTGTTACATAGTTAGTAAGGTTGAATAAAGACACCAGTCCATCCAGTTCAACCTGAGTGAGTGTCTACAATTGTCCCTATCCCTGTACATTGTGTCTCATTAAGGTGCTTATCTATTATATTATTTATTTAAGGTCCCATATAGCGCCGTCAGTTTACGCAGCGCTCCACACATAAATCGCACACTCCCATCGGTCCCTACCCTCAAGGAACCCACAATCCAAAGTCCCCAACTCACATTCATATACTAGGGACAATTTTGGACAGAAGCCAATTAAAGTACCAGCATGTTTTTGGAGTGTGGGAGGAAACTGGAGTACCCGGAGGAAACCCACGCAGGCACAGGGAGAACATACAAACTCCAGGCAGGTAGTGTCGTGGTTGGGATTCAAACCAGCGACCCTTTTTACTGCTAGGCGAGAGTGCTACCCACTACACACACCACTGTGCCGCTACACAGGTGTGTTACAACAGCAAATGAATATTCGCTATTGTATCACTGATCCTCCTCCCTGGCCAATCAGGAAGCGGGCTTTGACCCCGGGTCACCCGTTTGGCTGAAAGGAAAGGCAATCCTATTGGATGCCTAGGAGGAGGAGGGGAGGAGCTGGAATCCGCCATGGAGGAGAGGACTCAATGCCGAGCCGCTGCACCACGCTGCCTGCAACCCGCCATGATGGGGTAAGTGCCGGACCGACCAGCAAACGGTAGGGGGGGGTGGTGGTGGTGGTTGTCGCTCAGGGGTTGTTTACCGCCCCCCCACAAAAAACAAAACAAAAAAAAAACACCAGCTTACACTGGTTGGCTGTCTTCCATCATTATTTTCTGTTTGGTGATTCCCTTCTTGAGCACTTTGTATCTAGACAGACTATCCAACCCAATTTTAATATGTAAATTTTTTGTATTGTTTTGAAATATTAAAAAATCTTTTGAACCTTCTTTTACTCTACATAAGAAACCAGTGCCGCTAAAGTCCCATCATGAGGGTTTTTCTCCATATTGCTGACAGCTGATAAGTCATCCGTTGTTAAGGACACTGCGGCCGGGTTCCCAGCCCACTCCTTAGCAACCAGTTGGGGAGGGTTCCCTCGATCCCCCAGGCTGTTTTTTGACAAATACCATATGTGATACCTCCAGCAAAACCTTGGTGGTAAATATTTTATGTTTTTTTACTCTCTGGTCCGTTTGTAATTTGGACTTAAGAGTTTTGAAAGCGATATTTACTGCCATTTTTTTTCTGGTAAATACCCCATAATCTGTATATATATTTTTTAATAAATTGGACTTAATTTCACGCATAAGATAATTTATGCAAATGAGTCACGTGACCGCTTATCAGTAAACGTTAGTGAATTGACCCCCTGGTCAGAAAGGGGGGGGGGGTATATCTTCCGGAGGTCAAGTGGTTATTAACGATGGTTTTGGAATGGGAGGTTCAACAATCTCATATAGGTGTGACAATCAGTCTAGGAATGGCGTTGGTGAGGAACGGTATAAGGATTCAACCACAAGCTTTTAGAAGCTTTTGGTATATTACTTTTTTTTTTTTTTTTTGGATGTTTACTATTACCTTTGCACATTTTGCGTCTCAGGTATGTAACTGATAATAGTAGATTTGATTTTGCACCGACCATCTCCATCTAACTCTCCTCCCAGCACACGTCTCAACCTCCCCCTATGCCGGCAGCCAAAGATGTCAGCTCCTTGTGTGTTTGTGTTCCATGAAAATCTGTTTGTTTTCCCCTAAATAGGGGGTTTTCATGCCAGACGCACTTATTTTGTAATTGTTTCAGTTGGCAGCCGGCCAGCTTAAAGGGGAAAAAAATAAAAAATCAAGCGCAACATCTGCTATTTCAGAGTGGATTAGTGCAGGTTGCAGCTGATGCTTGCCAGTTTTGGGTCACGGCGCCGATCTGGAACAGGGAGGTTAGGATTCGGCATGGCTCCTCGGGAAGTGTGCTTGGTGAAAGATACAATGTCTTCAAGGCCTGCCGATGAAATGATTCTGATGTTGGCACCAGAGACGCGCGGTGAGGGTCAGTGGCTGGTGAGGCACTGGCTAGTATCAGAGCCAGATACACACAGGTTACATACACCGCGATCGTTCGAGTGAGAGCGATAATTCCAACACTAGACCTCCCCTACAACTCTAAACATGTAATCTGTAAAAAAATTTACAGCGACGCCTGTGGAGATTTTTAAGTACTGAAGTTTGGCGCCATTCCACAAGTGTGTGCAGTATTAAAGTGTAACACGTTAGGTATCTATTTACTAGCGTAACATCATCTTTCATATTATAAAAAAAATTGGGCTAACTTTAGTGTTTTTTTTACTTATTCATAAAACTGTTTCTTTCCAAAAAAAAAAAACGCGTTTGAAAAATTTCTGCACGAATACCGTGTAACGTAAAAAGTTGCTACGACCACCATTTTATTCCCTAGGGTGTCCGCTAAAACAATATATATAATGTTTGGGGGTTCTGAGTACTGTATTTATTGGCGTATAACACTAAATAGCGTGTGCGTGTTATACGCCAATACTTCAATTTTAGCTGCCTCGGAGGGGACAGGGAAGGGGGCAGGACGAGCGCCGTCAAATTACATACAGTGAGAAACTCCTGTTTACTTGGTGGCCTCTGTAATAGGAACTCCCGTCTCCTGGGCTGCCATTGGACCACTGTTCTGTCTATCATAGGAGATTCTCACTGTATGTAATCTGTCGGCGCTCATCCCACCCCTCCACCTGTCCCCTCTAGGCTGCAGATGGGCATTGATCAGGCTGCACTGATGGCAATGGTGAGGCTGCTGCATTGATGTGGACTGGTGAGGCTGCATTGATGTTGACTGATGAGGCTGCATTGATGGCACTTGTGAGGCTGCAGATGGGCATTGATCAGGCTGCATTGAAGGCAATGGTGAGGCTGCAGATGGGCATTGATCAGGCTGCATTGATGGCAATGGTGAGGCTGCAGATGGGCATTGCCCCTTATTTTGCTTCAAAGTTCCTTATTTAAAATTTAAGGTTCTTTCCTGAAACTTCCCTCTGAAAATGAATGTGCGTGTTATACGCCGATAAATACGGGTAATTTTCTAGCAAAAAAAAATGATGATTTTTACATGTAGGAGAGAAGTGTCAGAATTGGCCTGGGTGGCAAGGGGTTAATTACCATAAGTAAGAACACTGAGCCTGTCATGCCAGTCTCTGTGCCGGAGGTACTGTCACGTACCTGATGGTGGAGCCTGATATGCAGAGGACGGCCTCTCTTGCAGCTCTGACTTGGAGGCCCTGATAGAGCTGACAGGGAGCGCCGAGATGCAGAGTCGCACGAGTGCCTTGGCAGGATCGCTGAACCTGGAGCTGGATCAGAAATCCTGGCCGGACTGTAAAGGTGTCTGTAGAAGAACAATAGTAGGCAGGAAGCTGGAACAAGCGGGCACCGGGACCCCACAGGTGGAAGTGCAGATGCAGCAGCAGGAAGGATGGTGGCACCTCCAAGGCTGAAGAGAAGGCGGGTACAGGCAGGCTGGGTCATACACAAGTGGGCACGTCGGGAACAGAGGATGAGGCAGAAGCAGAGTCAGGATACAGGCCGGGTCGTCAACGGGGTGGCAGAAGGAACAGGCAGATGCGGAGTGGAGGACAAGCCGAGGTCGGATGCAGGCAGGAAACAGGAACGTTAGGAAACAAGCCGGGTCACAACAGGAACGGAAGTCAGGTAAGTAAATGCAAGACACACAGGGAACGTTGTAGAGCAGACAGCACTGAGTCCAGGTACCGACCCTGTTTAAATGGGCATTTTGGCGCCATGACTGTCACAATTAGCGCTCGCCCCGTGCTGCGCGCGCAAGCGCACCCTTGGCAATCTCACAACAGGAACTGAAGTTCTGTCACCACCATTTTGGTTGCTGGCATGGGCTTCCTGACAGGTACACTCTAATGTCCCATCACAGCCCCACACGAATATATTATTTTTACTACTATCATTATTATAATACATTTATTTAGCTCTGACATATAGTGCTGTACAGAGAACACTGAGACCGTCAGATCAGTCTCTGCACCAGAGGAGCTTACACTCCAATGTCCATTCACAGTCCCAAACTATTGATATTATTTATTATTAGTATACATTCATATACAGTGCCTTGAAAAAGTATTCATATCCCTTGAAATTTTCCACATTTTTGTCATGTCACAACCAAAAACGTTAAACAAAATCGTAAACCCTGCGCCTGCTCAAAATTTAGCAGCCGACACAACAAATAGATAATTCGTTCAAACTCACATGTGCATCAAAGTGTAGCGCTCTAGTATTACGTTAAATAGCCTCAAATGGTTTCAATGTAAACCTGTGAAAATTATATATAACTAAATACAGTGAACATTTCATGTAGTGAAATAAAAAATAAAAATAAAGTCTCTAACGATCTCAAAAATTATATTCTCCTCCATGTAGTGATTATTCACAGTCCATTTTCAAAATAGGCAGTCCTGTTCACCTCGTGAATAACCAATGGGATAAATGAAAGGTAATTTGTGATAGTACCACCACCCGAGTGTATTGCAGGCTTACCAGAGACTGTGGAGCCAAAAGAACATACGTTCTATGGGTCAAATGTGCTTGTATTGCCCCCGGGAATGGAAGAAGAGCCTTGAGGGTCCACACCGATGGAAGACTGGCATCGCCCAGGGTTTAATGGTAGAAGGTTTTCTCCATAAAGATGGTATGCATCCGGGGAAGTTAGCCCATATAAGATGAGCAAAGGGGCCACATAGTGTAATTCTGTAAGCAGGAAAAATTTTATTAAAATAGTAAACACTTACATTTAACCGCTTCAGCCCCGGAAGATTTTACCCCCTTCCTGACCAGAGCGTTTTTTGCGATTCGGCACTGCGTCGCTTTAACTGACAATTGCGCGGTCGTGCGGCGTGGCTCCCAAACAAAATTGAAGTCCTTTTTTTCCCACAAATAGAGCTTTCTTTTGGTGGTATTTGATCGCCTCTGCTATTTTTTGCGCCATAAACAAAATAAGAGCGACAATTTTGAAAAAAACGCATTATTTTTTACATTTTGCTATAATAAATATCCCCCAAAAATATATAAAAAAAACATTTTTTTTCCTCAGTTTAGGCCGATATGTATTCTTCTACATATTTTTGGTAAAAAAAAAATCGCAATAAGCGTTTAATAATTGGTTTGCGCAAAAGTTATAGCGTTTACTAAATAGGGGATAGTTTTATGGCATTTTTATTAATAATTTTTTTTTACTAGTAATGGCGGCGATCAGCGATTTTTATTGTGACTGCGACGTTATGGCGGACATGTCGGACATTTTTGACACATTTTTGGGACCATTGTCATTTATACAGCGATCAGTGCGATTAAAAATGCACTGATTACTGTGTAAATGGCACTGGCAGTGAAGGGGTTAACCACTAGGGGGTGGGGAGGGGTTAAGTGTGTCCTAGGGAGTGATTACTAACTGTAGGGGGATGGGCTGTGTGTGTGACGTCACTGATCTCTGCTCCGATGACAGGGAGCAAAGATCGAGTGACACTTGTCACTAGGCAGAACGGGGAGATGCTGTTTACATCAGCATCTCCCCGTTCGTCCTCTCCGTGAGGCGATCGCGGGTATCCCCGCGGCGATCTAGTCAGCGGGACCCGCGACCCGACTCACGGCCGGCGCGCGAGCGCGCCGCAATGTCTCAGCGGGGGATTCAAAAGGACGTACAGGTACGCCCATTTGCCCAGCCGTGCCATTCTGCCGACGTACATCGGCATTCGCCGGTCGGGAATCGGTTAAGTAGTAAAAAAGCGTTTTGGATAAAATACTGGCGGCAGTGGAGTCCTCCCACTGGATGATTCCAGTCTTCCATCGGTGTGGACACTCAAGGCTCTTCTTCCATTCCCGGGGGCAATACAAGCACATTTGACCCATAGAACGTATGTTCTTTTGGCTCCACAGTCTCTGGTAAGCCTGCAATACACTCGGGTGGTGGTACTATCACAAATTACCTTTCATTTATCCCATTGGTTATTCACGAGGTGAACAGGACTGCCTATTTTGAATATGGACTGTGAATAATCACTACATGGAGGAGAATATAATTTTTGAGATCATTAGAGACTTTATTTTTATTTTTTATTTCACTACATGAAATGTTCACTGTATTTAGTTATATATAATTTTCACAGGTTTACGTTGAAACCATTTGAGGCTATTTAACGTAATACTACAGCGCTACACTTTGATGCACATACAACCAAAAACGTAAATGTATTTTATTGGGATTGTATGTGATAGATATGAATGATAAATGGTTTTCCAAATTTTTTACAAATTCAATATATGAAAAGTGTGGTGTACATTTGTATTCAGCCCCCTTTACTCTGATACCCCTAACTAAAATCTAATGGCACCAATTGCCTTCAGAAGTCACCTAATTGGTAAATAGAGTCCACCTGTGTGTAATTTAATCTCCAGTATAAATACATCTGTTCTGTGAAGCCCTCAGAGGTTTGTTAGAGAACCTTAGTGAACAAACAGCATCATGAAGACCATGGAACACACCAGACAGATCAGGGATAAAGTTGTGGAGAGGTTTAAAGCAGGGTTAGGTTATTTAAAAAAAAATACCCCAAGCTTTGAACATCTCATGG
>NC_133336.1:22184353-22209353 GCF_042186555.1 Aquarana catesbeiana
TCCCCATAACCAAGAAGTGAAACATTTTTAGAGGACATCCTACATCTCATGGTCATTTCTCTGATGCTCGGCCCCCCCCCCCCCCCCCCCCCATCCCCTTCCTACCCCTTCCTCGGTCCCCTCCCCCCTCCCCCCCCCCCCCCCGCCATCCCTACTAGCTTTGACTGCATATGGTTGCCTACTTTATTCCACCTGAAGAGGTCATTACGCTTTAATGCCATAAGAAGTATTGCTAGGTGTAATTCTGACTTTGCATAGCTGACATGTCTGCTAAATAGTGGCTTTTGATTGAAGGCAGATCCTGTTGTCACTTTTCTCATCGCATTGACTGTACTAATTTATTGTATTGTAATGCTGATTTGTTCAATAAAATCTTCTGTTAAAAAAAAAAAAATAAAATGCTTACCTTACAGTCCTGTTCACATATTTTACTGTTTGCTTTGCTTCAAAAATGATACCCCATGTTGCTTTCTTGGTGATTCAAAGCACCCAAAGCCTCCATAGAAGTCTGACAACGCTCACTTACAATACCTAAAGCTTTTGAGAGGATTTTTTTTTGGCTTTAGCTTTGTTTTGGGGGTATGATGTATCCCAGAATGCACTGGGAAACCAACAAGCGAATCGGAAGACGTCATCAGAGGTCACTCCCGGTTCATGTCTTTCTTATATTCTGGGGGTGTCTGGTGCAGACGTCACATCTGGTGTGCAGGGTGGAGCAGCAGGAAGGTGAGCGGGGTCCGGACTGGAGAGGAGCAACTAGCAGACGGCACATGCTGTGTGCAACATGGGAACGCTATAGTAAAATGTGAACCGACTGGAGAGTGAGGACTGAGCAGCCGAGGATCAGCAGAACTAGGGGACCAGAGCAGGAGAAACTAGCAGATGTCACACATGGTGTGAAGCATGGGAGCAATGAGGTGAGCGCGGACCAGAGCGAGAGGAGGATCAGGAAACCAGAGGATCAGCAGAGCTGGGGGTTACTACTGAGCCGGGGATCTGCTGAATGAGGGTACCAATGAGCGGGGTAGTATTGGGCTTCTTTAAAACAAATAGAAAATCAACACACACACAGGGCATTTGCCAAGCTTCATTGAAGCATCACCAAAACATCACTGACACATTAAATAAGCTTGTTGAAGGAGAGGCACTGGTGGGCAGTGTGCGGTAGGGTTGTCGGTCTTAATCGGCAGGTGGCACTGTCCTAAGATAAGTTGACTACCAACACTGACACAATGATTTAGGAGTACAGATCTCCCCTGGGGCTCACTATTCCACTGACACCAATAATTTGAGGGGCTAATCTCCCGTGGTGGCCACTATTCCACTGACACCAATGGTTTGAAGGACTATATTTCCTGGGGATCATTATCCCACTGACACCCATGATTTGAAAGGCTATTCTCACCTGGGGGCCACGATCCCTGCTACCAATGATTTGGGGACTATCCACTATCCTATTGACACCATGATTTGAGGGGCTACTCTCTCTTGGGGACCACAGTGCCACTAGCAGTGATTTGAGGGCTAATTCTACCACAGGTGGTCACAGTCCCTTTTGACACCAAAAATTTAGAAGGCTATTCTTCACTAAGGGCAACTATCCTAGACATCAATGGTTGGGGAGTTATTCTACCTTGGGGGGCAGCAACCCCACTAACACCAATTCTTTGGGGAGCTATTCTGCCACTAAGGACACTTACCCAACTGACACCAATTATTTTGGAGGAATTCTCCCCTGGGGGACCTTGAACCACTGCTACCAATGTTTTGGGGTCTGTTCTCCCCGGATAGCCACTATCGTACGGAGGACAATGATTTGAGGGTCTATAATCCCCTAGGGGCCACGATCCCACTGACTTCAATAATTTCAGGGCTATTCTCCGCTGGGGGCCATGATCCGGCTAATGATTTGGAGGCTATTCTACCACAGATAGTCCCAATCCTACTAACACCAATGATTTGGGAAGCTATTCTCTCCTGAGGGCCACTATCCTACTGACATCAATGATTTGAAGGACCATATTTCCCTGGCTTTCATGATCCAACTGACACCAATCATTTGGGGAGCTATTCTACCCTTGAGGCCCTGACTTATACCAATGATTTTGGAAGCTATTCTTCCCTGGTAGCTACTATCCCACTGACCCTAATAATTTGGGGGACGTTATTCTCCCTTGGAGGCCCCGAGCCCAGTGACACCAATGATTTGGGTGCTGTTCTTCCACTGAACCAATACTTTTGGAAGCTATACTTCCCTGGTGGATACTATCCCACTGACGCTAATGGTTTGGGAGGGTCATTCTTCCCTGGTAGCCACAATTCCAGGGACACAAATGATTTTGGTGTTGCTCTCCTGCTGGTGGCCTCTATCACAATGACACCAATGATCAGGAGGATTATTTTGTCCTGGGGTTCATGATCCCACTGACACCAATGATTTAGGGTGCTATTCTCCCCTCAGGCCACTATCCCACTTATAGCAATTATTTTGGAGCTATACTTCCCTGGTGGCTACTATCTCCGTGACGCAAATTATGTGGGGGGGCTTTTTTCCTCTGGTAGCCTCAATGCCAGTGTGACTCTAACAATTTTGGGCGTTTGTTTTCCTACCACACAAATGAATTGGGGGGGGGGGGGGCTTTTTGTTGTGTTTATTTAAATCACAGTGGCTCAGATTTTTGACTTGTTGCTCCCTTTTTAATACATTTTAGGGCTCGTTTACACTAGCGGT
The DNA here is from genome assembly GCF_042186555.1 of Aquarana catesbeiana. Taxonomy (NCBI): domain Eukaryota; kingdom Metazoa; phylum Chordata; class Amphibia; order Anura; family Ranidae; genus Aquarana; species Aquarana catesbeiana. The sequence goes on from NC_133336.1 coordinate 22,187,085, forward strand.
TGAGGGACAGTAAAGCCCCGTGGTTGAGCTGTGGTTTTACCAGCCCCCAAACCTTCCCTCTTTATGTGCAAAAGGAGCGGCCCTTAGGGATGTACACACAGCAGGAATCATACCCGCTGTCGCTTTTGGCGTGCGCTATCGCTTGTCAATTACGACCCATTCACGTGATTGCGTACGCTCTGCAAATGCCCCACAACCCTGTGCAATGCATGCGATTGCGGCATGCTAGTGTGGGGTTCAAGAGGGTAAAATAGACAGTGAGAAGGTGAGAAGGGGATACGGTGCCTCCCCCATTGCCTGTCAAACACCTGAATAAGTGATCCAAACATGGATCACTTTTCAGAAGAGCCGCAGTCCCTGCTGCCCATGTGAACAAGCCCTTAAAGTGATTCTAGAGCAAAAGAACTTGCAAAATAAAATAAAAAATACAAAAGAAAATAAAAAAATAACAAGTTATTCTTACCTGCTCTGTGTAATGGTTTTGCACAGAGCCGTCCCGATCCTCTTTTTTTGTGTCCCCCCGCCAGCGGTCCTGGCTCCTCCCCACCCCCCTGCCGAGGGCTCAATCGGCAGTGACCTGTGAACGCTGCGTCCTTTGGATGCAGCTGATCACAGATCAGGAGGAAAGAGACAATCATGGAGGCTCTTTACCACGTGATAGCTATGTCCAATCACAGCTGATCACAATGTGAACAAAGCTCCTGATTCACTCCCTGGTTATCTCTCGCCTCGACTACTACAACTCCCTTCTCGTTGGCTTACCTTTTAAATAGTCTATCCCCCCTTCAGTCCATCATGAATGCTGCTACCAGACTCGTCCACCCTACAAACCGCTCAGCGTCTGCTACCCCTCTCTGCCAATCCCTCCATTGGCTGCCACTCGCCCAACAAATTAAATCCAAAATGCTAACAAGTTACAAAGCCATCCACATCTCAAAATACCAACCTAATGGTCCTTTTTCATTCCTCACGCTCTCTATCTCCCTCATCACCTGCTCCCAACTTTGCCTCCAGGACTTCTCCCGAGCCTCGCCCCCATCCTCTGGAATACCCTACCCCAGTCTGTCTGACTATCTTCAAATATCTACTTTTAGGGCTCTTTCAGTTTTTCAGGTGGACCTGAATGGACGCTCCATGTAGCGATGGATGTCAGCAGTGACATGTCCGCTGACATCCGATCCGCTAAATCCAGATGGTTGGAAATTTGATCTTCCATCCGTCTGGCGGATCAAATGACAATGGACAGACGGATCTATTTTCATCCGATCTCCCATAGAGGAGAGCGGGGCTCTGACAGGTCCGTCTCGACACAGTGAGCGGAAACAGACCTGTCATCTGCCTGCTCAGCGGGGATCAACGGATATATATACACACAGTGGGGATGGAAAGTATTCAGACCCCCTTAAATTTTTCACTCTTTGTTATTTTGCAGCCATTTGCTAAAATCATTTAAGTTAATTTTTTTTCCTCATTAATGTACACACAGCACCCCATATTGACAGAAAAACACAGAATTGTTGAATTGTTGCTCACACAATAAAATACATAGGAATGAAAAAAAAAAATTGCATTTAACCACTTGCCTACTGGGCACTTTCACCACCTTCCTGCTGCCCAGGCCAATTTTCAGCGCTGTCGCACTTTGAATGACAATTGCGCGGTCATGCAACACTGTACCCATATAAAATATTTATCACTTTTTTGAGACCGATAGAGCTTTCTTTTGGTGGTATTTAATCACCACTGTTTTTTATAATTTTTGCTAAACAAACGAAAAAAGACTGAAACTTTAAAAAAAAAAAAGTATTTTTTCGTTTGTTTAGCAAAAAAAAAAAAAAAAAAAACAGTGGTGATTAAATACCACCAAAAAAAAAGTTCTATCTGTCTCAAAAAAGTGATAAATATTTCATATGGGTACAGTGTTGCATGACCGCGGAATTGTCATTCAAAGTGCGACAGCGCTGAAAATTGGCCTGGGCAGCAGGAAGGTGGTGAAAGTGCCCAGTAGGCAAGTGGTTAAATGCTATTTTTTTTTTCATTCCTATGTATTTTATTGTGTGAACAACAATTCAATAATTCTGTGTTTTTCTGTCAATATGAGGTGCTGTGTGTACATTAATGAGAAAAAAAATGAACTTAAATGATTTTAGCAAATGGCTGCAATACAACAAAGAGTGAAAAATTTAAGGGGGTCTGAATACTATTTTATATATATATATATATATATATATATATATATATATATATATATATATATATATATATATATATATATATATATATATATATATATATATATATATATATATATATATATATATATATATATATATATATATATATATATATATATATATATAAAAAATAATATGTGTGTATTTTATAATTTTTTTTTTTTTTATTTACTGTTGGGGTGTGAAAGATTTTGGAAGAATTTACTGGGCCCCGGTCTCACTAATGTTGACAATCTCTGCTCTATAGCAGTGTTAGGCACTTATAGGAGAAGCCTCTTACTATCTGCAGAGATGACTCACTGGTTTCACTGAAACTATTCAGATAACAGCAAAGTCTGGAATCCAGAGAACATCTCAGGAATTTACCCACAAAAGGTCTCTCTGCCAACACCTGAGTATCTGAGCACCTGACACCACAGACCATCTCGTTTGACAGCCGCGCCGTGCGCACCCAAGGGTTCTGACGCTTTGTTTTTCCCAGCAGCCATGGCTGACAAACAAACAGATCTGGGCCACCTACTCAGCAAGTTGCAGAAACAAAAAAATGACTGGTATGCAGAGAGCTTTATTGTGCAACACATTCCTGGGCAGTGAGCAAGCCGGGCGCCCTGGACAGCGGCCAACTGGAAAGCTGTGTAGCCCAAAGCAAATTCTTTGCCGTAGTATTGTGATGGCTCTTCTCGCCGTGATGTCACAACGGGCTCATTGTCCTCCGCCAAAGAGAGTGGAAGGCGACCGATGAAGAGCTGCTATTCCTGGGTGCGCTGCGTTATACCGGGCCGATGTGGGTTTATGTGATTCATGGCCCCCGGTGGTTGATGACTAACGTAGCTGGGCAGTGGATTGGCATGTCAGTCTTAGTGCAAGAATGGCTAAATGTGTCTTCACATCATTCCTGGAGGCCTGTGTCATCGAGGAGCGTATGTCGGGGTATGCCAGAGCAGTGCGTGGGCGGCTGCAGGAAAAGAACGGCACGGCTTTTATAAATAAAGTGGTGAAGCCCTCGTACGGTGCGCAGTTCCCTGAGCGTAAAAAATAGTGCCAAGCTGCGTGCTGCTCTAATAAAATGGAAACTTTACTCCCATATATATACAGTATCTCACACAAGTGAGTACACCCCTCACATTTTTGTAAATCTTTTCTTCTATCTTTTCATGTGACAACACTGAAGAAATGACACTTTGCTACAATGAAAAGTAGTGAGTGTACAGCTTGTATAACAGTGTAAATTTGCTGTCCCCTCAAAATAACTCAACACACAGCCATTAATGTTTAAACCGCTGGCAAGAAAAGTGAGTACACCCCTAAGTGAAAATGTCCAAATTGGGCCCAAAGTAATATTTTGTGTGGCCGCCATTATTTTCCAACAATGCCTTAACCCTCTTGGGCATGGAGTTCACCAAAGCTTCACAAGTTGCCACTGGAGTCCTCTTCCACAGCTGGTGGATGTTAGAGACCTTGCGCTCCTCCACCCTCCATTTGAGGATGTCCCACAGATGATCAATAGGGTTTAGGTCTGGAGACATGCTTGGCCAGTCCATCACCTTTACCCTCAGCTTCTTTAGCAAGGCAGTGGTCATCTTGGAGGCGTGTTTGGGGTCGTTCTCATGTTGGAATACTGCCCTGCGGCCCAGTCTCTGAAGGGAGGGGATCGGGCTCTGCTTCAGTATGTCACAGTACATGTTGGCATTCATGGTTCCCTCAATGAACTGTAGCTCCCCAGTGCCGGCAGCACTCATGCAGCCCCAGACCATGACACTTCCACCACCATGTTTGACTGTAGGCAAGACACACTTGTCTTTGTACTCCTCACCTGGTTGCCACTACACACGCTTGTCACCATCTGAACCAAATAAGTTTATCTTGGCCTCATCAGACCACAGGACATGGTTCCAGTAATCCATGTCCTTAGTCTGCTTGTCTACAGCAAACTGTTTGTGGGCTTTCTTGTGCATCATCTTTAGAAGTGGCTTCCTTCTGGGATGACAGTCATGCAGACCAATTTGATACAGTGTGCGGCGTATGATCTGAGCACTGACAGGCTGACCCCCCCACCCCTTCAACCTCTGCAGCAATGCTGGCAGCACTCATACATCTATTTCCCAAAGACAACCTCTGGATATGACGCTGAGCATGTGCACTCAACTTCTTTGGTCGACCATGGTGAGGCCTGTTCTGAGTGGAACCTGTCCTGTTAAACCGATGTATGGTGTTGGCCACCGTGCTGCAGCTCAGTTTCAGGGTCTTGACAATCTTCTTATAGCCTAGGCCATCTTTATGTAGAGCAACAATTCTTTTTTCAGATCCTCAGAGTTATGTGGCCTTGAGGTGCCATGTTAAACTTCCAGTGACCAGTAGTTAGAGCGATAACACCAAATTTAACACACCTTCTCCCTATTCACACCTGAGACCTTGTCACACTAACGAGTCACATGACACCGGGGAGGAAACATGGCTAGTTGGGCCCAATCTGGACATTTTAAATTAGGGGTGTACTCACTTTTGTGAGATACTGTGTGTGTGTGTGTGTGTATATAGTTAACATAACAAATCTATCCGAAACGAAACAATATTTTTTGTTATGCATATGTCTAGTGCCATAGGTGTGCGCAGCCTATTGCATTAGGGTGTGCACCCCAAAGCTCCAACACATATGCGTTTGACATATTTACCGGCCTCTTCCCCGCTCTCCATCCTGAAACAATGGGAGGAAGGGGGAGCAAGGGAGCACATGGGAGACCCGGGCAACAGAAGGAAGAGGAACAGGGAAATGAGGGGTGTCGGGGGTGGCATATATTAGTACCAATCCCCTATATTTTCCTTCTGTGGCAGCTGAATGTTGACAAAAGGGAGAGTAGAAGCCTACTTTCAGCTGCTGCAGGAGGAAAATACAGATCGGTTCCACTAAATTCCACCCACGCCACCTCTCCTGTCCAGGTTCTGAGGGTCAGCAAGGAAGGGTTGTGGTTTACCTGTCACCTGCCCACCATTGACAGGTTGCCAACCCCAGGATTAGGGTGTGCCCAGGCACACCTCTTGCGCACGCCTATGTCTAGTGCTGATCCCCGCTGAGCAGGAGAATGAGAGGTCCATGTCTGCTCCGCTTAGGCAGAGCGGACACGGACGCAGCCCACTTTCCTCTATGGGCGGTCGGATGGAAACGAACCGCCTGTCTGTTTCCATCCGTCTGTCATCAGATCTGCCAGATGGGAATCTGATCCCCATCCGTCTGTTTTTAGTAGATCGGATTGGATGTTGGTGAGTGTCAACGGACACCTATCCGTTGACATCCTCCTCTCCATAGAGGGCAATGAATGGTTTGATCGGGTCCGCCTAAAAAACAGGCAGGTGGACCTGATCAGATCACCCATTTTTGAAAGGGGCCTGAGCAGCGCAAACCGCTGCAAAGGCATTCAGTAGACTTCCCAGAGTTCTGCAATTAGCCGACCTTATTCATAGACATACCTGAGGCTGTAGGCTCCCCATGGGAGTCGTTGTAGAGGCTACGGTATGTTTTAGTGCAGCAATTTTAGCCTTGTACGGTGGAATAGGAGGAGGTGGTGAACTCTTGGCAAGCGGACAGATGGATATTTGTTAAGGTCTGAGACCCTGAAGCAGGCAAGTCTCAACATGTTTAGCATTAATACTCTGTATCTGATGTATGAAGGAGCAGAGCGGACAGGTGGTGTGACACGGATCATGATTTGTATTGTATATTATAGACCAGAAAAGATCAAAAGCCCCAAAACTGGGAGGGAGAAAAGGATAACAATTGTTGAAAACAGAAAAAAAAAATCACGGCAACTGAATGATACACAATGTAAGAACAAACAAAAAGTCATCCAGTTAGGGTTTGCATCTACTTCAATTCCCTGGATCATCCTGTGGGGCAAAATTGGCATCGATCCACTTTTCTGTGTGTGATTGTAGCAGAACGACATTTATCTACAGTGCATCTGGAAAGTATTCACAGCGCTTCACTTTTTCCACATTTTGTTATGTTACAGCCTTATTCCAAAATGGATTAAATTCATTACAGATGATGGAGGCCACTGTGCTCATTGGGACCTTCAATGCTGTAGAAATTTTTCTGTACCCTTCCCCAGATCTGTACCTCCATACCATCCTGTCTCGGAGGTCTACAGACAATTCCTTGGACTTCATGGCTTGGTTTGTGCTCTGACATGACTGGTAAGTGTGGGACCTTATATAGGCAGGCGTGTGTCTGTCTGAATTTACCACATGTGGACTCCAAGTTGTAGAAACATCTCAAGGATGATCAGCAGAAACAGGAGGCACCTGAGCTCAATTGTGAGTGTCATGGCAAAGGCTGTGAAGACTTATGTACATAGTTGGTAAGGCTGAAAAAAGGCAATAGTCCATCCAGTTCAACCTGTGTAGGTGTACATGTGTCAGTGTCTATAATAATTTCCCATATCCCTTTTATGTTGTGTGTGTTTTTTTTTTTTTAAGATGTCCATACTCCCCGCAGCCACCAATTGTGGGAGAGAGTTCCTTATTGCCCTGACAGTGAAGAACCCCCTGCGCAGCTTAAGCTTAAACCGCTTCTCCTCCAGTCTCCATGTGTGGCCCCGTGTCCTCATACACTCCCTAGGACTGAATAGTTTATTTCCTATGCTGAGATCCCCATTGAGGTATTCGTAGGTCGTTGTCATGTCCCCCCTCAAGCCTCTCATCTCCAGCAAGAATACATTTTTAATGTTTGCAGCCGGTCCTCGTAATTGAGGTCCTCCAGTCCTCCTATTAATTCCGTTGCCCCTTCTTTGGACTCTCTCCAGCTCCAGCACATCTCTTCGAAGGACTGGTGACCAGAACTGGACGGAATACTCCAGATGTGGTCTAACCAGAGTTTTACAAAGTAGTAGAATTATAGATTTATCCCTGGAGTATATCCCTTTTATTTTATGCATGATAATATTCTGCCTGCTTTGGTAGCTGCAGCTTGACATTGCATGCTATTACTCGATCTGTCCTCTACTAGGACCCCTAGATCCTTCTCCATCCTCGATTCTCCCAGAGCTTTTCCACCTAGTGAATAATTAGCATTTATGTTTTTTGCCCCCAAGTGCATTACTTTACATTTCTCCACATTAAACCTCGTTTGCCATTTGTCTGCCCACTCCATAATTGTATTTGGGTCATTCTGCAAAGTTTCTGTGTCCTGATGTGAGTTTATTGCTCTACTTATTCTTGTGTCCTCTGGAAAGGCTGAGCTCTTTATCCCATTCGCTATATCCTTTTATAAATAAATTGATAAGAATTGGTCCCAACACAGAACCTTGGGGTACTCCAATCACCACTCCAGACCAGGCTGAGCACATGTTATTTATCACCACCCTTTGGACTAGCCCCTGCAACCAGTTTTTTACCCAAGCACAAACCTTATGGTCCATGCCTGCAGATCTCAGCTTGTAGATTAAGCGTTTATGGGGGACTGTATCAAATGCTTTTGCAAAATCCGGATACACCAAATCCACAGGCCTCCCCCTATCTAGATGGCAGCTCACTAGACACGTGCACTGACAAAAAGTTTGTTTTCGTTTTCATTCTTTTTTTTGCTTTTTTCAGAAATTCGTAAACTTGGAAATTCGGATTTTCACATTTTCGAATTTTCAGAATTCGAAGATTCGGAAATTCAAAAATTAACATAACGAATACAAATGTATCTGAAGTTACAAATTAATACGAAATAACGAATGCCGCATCTAACAAATGGAATGGAACAAATTAATAATAATAAAAAGTTTTTTTTATTATTATTATTATTATTATTATTGTTATTTATTATTATTAGATCATTACATTCCATTTGTTTAGATACGGCATTCGTTATTTCAGATAATTCATAACGTTGAAAAAACTGGTACTCTTTACGTTCACTAGCAGCCAAATTTGAAAGGAAATTCCAATACTTATCATTTTAATATTTATTATTAGTTATTATTTCAAATTTTCAGATTTTCATTCTTTTTTTCAAATTTATGAGAATTCGAATTTCCGAAATTTCCAATTTTCGAATTTCCAATTTCCGAAAATTCAGAAATTTGAAAATTCGAAATTCGGAAATTTGAAATTTCAGAAATTGAAAAATTCGGAGATTTCGGAATTAACAAATTTTTTCAAAATTCGTTAAAAAACAAATTTGGAACTAAACTAAACATGTCTACAGCTCACTTCTTCCTCGTAGGATGTCAGATTGGTCCAGCAGGAACGATCTTTCGTAAACCCATGCTGATTACCACTAATGATATTCTTTTCCTCTGTAACTCTTTGGATATAGTCCCTAATCATCCCCTCCCAATAATTTACCCACTATTGAGGTTAAGCTGTACGTGTGTGTTTTTTTTTTTTTTTTTTTTTTTTTAAATTTGCAAAGATTTCAAACAAACGTCTTTCACATGGTCATTATGGGGTATTGTCTGTAGAATTTTGAGGAAAATAATGAATTTTTAATCCATTTTGGAATAAGGCTGTAACATAAGATGTGGGCAAAGTGAAGTGCTGTGAATACTTTCCGGATGCACTGTAGTTGTGTGCACAGGAGGTGCTGATGACGTCTATTTGCTTCCTGTTCTCAGGTGACGTACTTCAGCCTGTGGTACTACAACAAGCAGAACCAGCAGCGCTGGGTGGACCTGGAGAAACCGCTGAAGAAACAGCTGGATAAATATGCCTTGGAGCCGACCGTGTATTTCGGAGTGGTGTACTATGTGCCGTCTGTCTCCCAACTGCAGCAGGAGATCACAAGGTGAGGGCAAGGCAACCTCTTTCTTATGTTTATAGAAACCGCATAGTTTTAAATCAGATCACAGTAAATCCATTGGTAACCAACAGTTTCAATTACAAACCTGTACAAGGCTCTCCTAACACTCTTAGAACTCCTATGTTTTGGTATGGTGGTCACCTAGCTGCCAGGAATAGGGCCTGTTGTGAATCTGTTGGGACTCCTCAATTTCAGTATTTGTGTTCAGATCCTCCCCTGCAGTTTCGGTTGTGTCTGATACACTGAAAACAGTGAGTGTTAGATGTTTCTGAAACATAAGCTTGAGGGTAAAGGTCAGATAAGAAGTATATTTGGTCAGGCTAGGTTCATACTTGAGCTTCTTCAAGTATTTAGAACAGTTTTTTATGCACATTTGTACACATGTTTTTAGGCATTGTTGTATACAATGGAAAGCTATAACCCTTTCATGACTAAGCCTATTTTTGAAATTTGGTGTTTACAAGTTGAAATCCGTATTTTTTGCTAGAAAATTACTTAGAACCCTAAAATATTATATATATATTTTATTTTTTTAGCAGAGAATCTAGAGAATAAAATGGCGATTGTTGCAATATTTTATATCACACGGTGTTTTAAAAGCAAATTTTTTGGGAAAAGGGACACTCATGAATTTGAAAAAATCCAAACAGTAAAGTTACCCCAATTTTTTTTTGTATAATGTGAACGATGATGTTAAAATAGATACCAAACATGTCACGCTTTATAATTGCACGCTCTCGTAGAATGGCGACAAACTATGGTACCTAAGAATTTCCATAGGCGACGTTTTAAATTTTGTTTACGGTTACCAGGTTAGAGTTACAGAGGAGGTCTAGTGCTAGAATTATTGCTCTCGCTCTGACAATCACAGCGATACCTGACATGTGTGATTTGAACACCGTTTACATATGCGGGCTCGACTTCCGTATGTGTTTTCTTTGCTGCGCGAGCTCGCGGGAACGGGGGCGCTTTTAAAAAAACATTTTTTTCTTATTTATTTTATTTATGGATAGGTTTGCTCAGGCCTGCAGCACACCACTCAGCGCCAAATGGATAAGTTAATGTTTCTAAACAGAGCTAGAACTACAAACTGGAAGATAAAAGGTATAAAAAAGACTTACAGTATCTAAACTGAGTGCTTAAAAAGACAGCAGCCGTTTAAAATTATAACATGAAAATGTCCATAATAGCATACATAAACTATAGGGGTAAACATACACTATAAAACAGCGCTAATGTTGAGCAAAACTATATGAGAAATCATGCGGCCAACTACGCATAAAACATCAGACAGAGAAGTAGAGAGTCCGTGAAGTGGTCAGAGGAATGTCCATAAGTGACAATACAGCCGTATCCAAGTGTGCGCCTTCCACCGGTCAATGAAATTTCACCCTGTGTTGACACTCTCCCCCTAGGGGGTCAGACTCACCAGATCTGCAAATCATAAAAGCCTCCAAGAGCAAAAAGATCTCCTCAACACCTCTCTCTCAATCCCACTCCGGGGGGTTTTCAGGGGGGGGTCACAACTCCACACAGATGAGTAAAAAGAAAAAAAGTATGCACATAGCGTAATTCTGTTTATTGAAGTCAAAACCCACAATCTTCCAAAAAACCCTTCAATCTATATACGTACATTTAAAACAGTCAATCAAGCAAAATAGAAAAGGCTGCGTATCACCATTCAAAAGATCAGCCGGCTCGGTGCCCAGGGGAACAGGTCACTTCCTGGTTGTAGATCGGGCTGTGGTGGAACGCAAACCTCACTTCCGGCGTCGTGTAGGCCACGCCCTGACGCGTTTCGTCATATCCTGACTTCGACAGAGGGCGTGACGCCCTCTGTCGAAGTCAGGATATGACGAAACGCGTCAGGGAGTGGCCTACACGACGCCGGAAGTGAGGTTTGCGTTCCACCACAGCCCGATCTACAACCAGGAAGTGACCTGTTCCCCTGGGCACCGAGCCGGCTGATCTTTTGAATGGTGATACGCAGCCTTTTCTATTTTGCTTGATTGACTGTTTTAAATGTACGTATATAGATTGAAGGGTTTTTTGGAAGATTGTGGGTTTTGACTTCAATAAACAGAATTACGCTATGTGCATACTTTTTTTCTTTTTACTCATCTGTGTGGAGTTGTGACCCCCCCCTGAAAACCCCCCGGAGTGGGATTGAGAGAGAGGTGTTGAGGAGATCTTTTTGCTCTTGGAGGCTTTTATGATTTGCAGATCTGGTGAGTCTGACCCCCTAGGGGGAGAGTGTCAACACAGGGTGAAATTTCATTGACCGGTGGAAGGCGCACACTTGGATACGGCTGTATTGTCACTTATGGACATTCCTCTGACCACTTCACGGACTCTCTACTTCTCTGTCTGATGTTTTATGCGTAGTTGGCCGCATGATTTCTCATATAGTTTTGCTCAACATTAGCGCTGTTTTATAGTGTATGTTTACCCCTATAGTTTATGTATGCTATTATGGACATTTTTATTTATTTTATTTATTTTTATATTTATATATTGTGTTTAAAAAAAAAAAAAACATTTTTTTTGATGACTTTTATTGCTATCACAAGGAATGTAAACATCCCTTGTGACAGTAATAGGTGGTGACAGGTACTCTTTATGGAGGGATTGGCGGTCTTTTAGACCGCCGATCCCTCCTTTTGCGCTTCAAAGTATTCAGATCGCCGAAAACGGCGATTCTGAATACTGTGTATTTTTTTTAAACCGGCGCCATTGGCAGCCGAATAAACGGGAAGTGACATCATGACGTCGCTTCCGTGTTTACGAATAGGAGGCTGGAACGAAACCGCCCCCCCCAGCCGCCAGAGGCGGCTGATTGGTCAGCGGGCCTCCCGATGGAATGGGAGGCCCGGTAAGAGTGGTGGGAGGCGGCGGGAGGGGGGGGACGTATAACAGCCAAGTGGCTTTTAGCAGCATCAGTTGTTATACTCAGATAGCCGATCGCCCGCTCTAAACAACGGTACCGGGATGATGCCTGCAGCTGTGGGCATCATCCCGGTATAACCCCGGAAAGCCGAGTACGCACATCTGTGTACGCTCCGCGGGAAGGGGTTAAACTAGGACAGTGGTCTCCAAACTGCAGCCCGGGGACCGCATGTGGCCCTTTGCTTGCTTTTATCTGGCCCTTGGGCACTATTTTATTGACTGAAACCAGTGAAGGGTCTAATTCCTCCCAATGACCCTAACAATGGGGCCCAATGACAACAATGATGGGTCACTATTCCTCCCACTGACCCCAATGATGTGGGATTGTTTTATCCCACTGATGCTGGGACATTTTGTACTCATGTTGGCCACAGTCCGGCCCCCCCTAAAGTCTGAAGGACCGTAAACTGGCCCTTTGTTTAGAAAGTTTGGAGACCTCTGAACTAGGTGAAGTAGAGGCAAGAAATTGCATGGAAAAGCACATTGCTCAACGTTTTTGAGTGCTACCATTGAAGACTATATGGTCCAAAAACACTCTGCCCCCAAAGAAGCTCATGTAATTTTCAAGGGACAAGCAACACAAATTTTGTGGGAACAGGCACCATAGGATACAATGGGAATCCTCATGTTGCATTTAGAAAAGCGCTTCAATTTGCTCAGGTTTAAAAAACTCTTGGAAATAGGAATGACCTCTGAACAGTCACACTCCAAAATGATCCACTTTATTGCAAATGACAGCATATGCAAGGCAGAGAAATGCACAGTGGGGGAGAGAGAGCGATTGACGCGTTTTGAGCGTTTAGCGCTTAATCATGATTAAATGCGAAACGCGCCAACCTCTTTCTCTCCCCCACTCTGCCTTGTACATGCTGTAATTTTCAATAAAGTGGATCATTTTGGAGTGCCACCATCAAGTCGTCTTTCCTATTTCTAGTGCAGCATGTGAGCTGGGTGGGCACCATGGTGGAAAGTATGTGGGGTGTGTGCAGAAGGGGCCGACCTAGAGCAGCGTTCCTTTTGTCTCTCTCAAATACTCTTGTTGTATCTAGCCATACAATAAAAATACTATTATTCTAGTTCTGTGGTTATTAACCCCAGACCATGACCTACTGCTGGGCTACTGCCTCCCTCCTTCCAGGCCTCCAGCTAGCTGCAGATCCTCTCACAGTGCCTCCTAGCTTGCATACTGCTACCCAACCGCCCATAGTCCCCCTCAACCATTAACAATGTCCTCAGGTCCTTTAAGAGCCTTAAGTCCCCATGGTTCCTGCCAAGCTCCCACAGTGCTTCCCAGTTAGCTGCAGAGCCTCTAACCCCCCATAGTACATCCAGTCTCCCAGATTGCCCCTGTAAAGGCTCCAGCCTTTTCAAGAGAGCCTTAGCCCTCACCAGAGACCCCATCCCCATAGTTGCCACCAGCTCCCTTCAGAAATCTCATTCTTTACAAAGCCACCATATTTGCCCCTAACCCGCTGCAGAACTTTCATTCTCACAGTGACACTAAGGGATTTATTAAACTGAAGAGTGCGAAATCTGGTGCAGCTCTGCATAGTAACCAGTCCGCTTCCATTTTTTTTTTTTTCCGTCAAATCTTAATTGAACAAGCTGAAGTTAGAAGCTGATTGGCTACCATGCACAGCTGCACCAGATTTTGCGCTCGCTAGTATTTTCTATTCCCATACATACTTCCAACACTGCAAAGTACTGTTTTTTCCTTCTATTTGAAAGGTATCGATAAGATTGATAAGATTGAGAACCACTGTTCCAGTCTAATATAAAAATCCTTGGCGAGTCTCTGACCTGGTACACAACCGATAAAATGTAGGGAGGCCATACGCCTCTGTATTGGTTTTTAACCAGGATTAGAAGGAAAAATAAAGATATTTTGAAGTCCAAACCTTCAAAGGCAAGCAGCTCCTATAGTTCTGTCTTGACAGATTTAAAATTAAGCTGCTATTAGCCGGCTTTTGATTGGTTGTTGAATGGAAATTTTTTTTTTTTTTTTTTTTTTTAGGTCATATTTTATTACATTTTTTTTTACAACAAACACGAGCCAATAGATTCAAAGAAAATCCATCCCGATACAGAACCTAAAATATTCTCAAAAAGAGAAGGAAAAGAAGAACAAAGACCCTTTTAGCTCTCCTCTCGTTTTCTCCTATTTTCTTCTCTAACAAGTTATACTCGCATACCGACATACCATAGATTGTACACAAACACATCATGAAGACATTGTGTCCAAATATTTTTAGCTTTGTCCAAAAGCTCTCCCGTCTACCCCCCCCCCCCCCCCCCCCCCCCATTTAGTCAACTGTCTAGGTTTTTCAGATTTGGGTTTACTGCCGATATTCACTCCCCTGACTTCCGTGGATGGGCGAGGTTCATTTAACATCCTGTCGATTAAACAATGACCTACTAATCCCTAATCTCAAACTCTCTTAATTTTCTGGAACTACTAAACATCCTAGAATATACTTATATGGATTACATTTATTATTTGTTTTCTTACGTAAATATTTTACACGTAACTTTAATGAACATCAAAGGCTAAATATGTATTCTGAATGACTGTATTTTGTGTAATGTATATGTGTTTTTGTAAAAAATTTAAGAAAATTAATAAAAATATGTTGGAATAAAAATGTTTTTTTACACAATACCTTCACATTATTGTACCAGCTTAGAACGTCTCCAAAGGAGATGGAAAGGACCACCTGGACCTGACCACAATGGGAGCACTTGGAACGGCCGACCTGATGTAGCACCCTGATGTTTAGGCAGGGTTGCTAATACATTTTTTTTGCCAAGTGATGGTTGCCTTGGCCAATTGTCAGGGGTTCAATTGATTTCGTCCTAACGCTGGAATTGCTGCACTTCTCTCTTTTGTTGCTAGATGGCCGGGTATCTGGTGACATTAGATAAGACAAGGGCATTGCAAGGACAGATTAAGAATGAATGGGGTATCTCAGCCAACGGGCAGGGATTTTCTTGAGTACCTTGGCCTGCTGGGATAACTTGTTTATTTGGGTGAAGTCAGGTGATCAGGGTTCTGTGCCACCTGGACGGCTGTCTGGGTGGACGTGTGTCGTATTTCCCCAGGCTGCTAGGCCAGAGACCTAAGGCCTATCCTGGGGACATCTGGCTGCTAGGCTGTCTGAGGTGCCTACCCAGAAGCAAGAGAGCAGCGTAGGGTTGGGACTGCGGGCTTGCAGTCCAACCAGAAGTAGTGGTTCTGCCGGCCGGAGAACCTGTCGTGGTCAGAGGTCGCCACTAAGGGACCATCCACCTTGTTACCAGGGACCACAGTGAGTAGCTGAAGCAAGTACCAGAGCAGTATTCTCCCCAACCGGGGATGGTGAAGAATTCGGAAACTTCAGCAAGTGCCAAACCAGGGACCCAGGCAGTGGAGGTGATGCTTGCAGAGCATTATTGTGTCCCAAGCCAGGGACTGAGCAGGCCAGTGGGGTGACACTTGAGGAGTATCTGTGAGTGCCAAGTTAGGGACCCAGCAGGGACACGGGGGTGACGCTTGAGGAAGATACTGAGTGAGAAGATTGGAAGAGCTCAGGAGATCCAGTGGCGAGTGGATCTGTTAGTCGAGAGAGACTAAGAGCTCAACTGAGTGAAGTTCTACAATAAGGTGGTTGTAGAAGAAGTGAAGAAGTTTGTTGCAATCTTTGTTAGAAACTGTTACAAGACCATGATACCATAAGAGACAGCAGTCCTACTCATGCAGATGTGGTGTCTAGTTGGATGCCTTTCCCTGCATGGCTGTCTGCCTATAGAAATCTTGGAGTCTGCCAATTAACATTGCATCTACTTAGGGGTGTCCTGGCCCCAACCCTCTCTCCCACAGTCCTGTTTAAGAGACAATAAATCTCTTTGCATTCAAGAAGTGTCTGGCGCCCATCAGTCTACCTTGCATTACACCCACCATGCCTTGTAACCCATTCTACATAGAAGGATGTCAGCTGTCCCTGACTCTGGGGGTCACCATTAGGCCTTTTGGAGGTCCCGAAACCTTGCTACACTAATAAAGTGAACAAGGGGTTCTATACATTTCCTGAATAATAATACTCAATGGAAACATCCTTCTGACACATTGGGGTAGATTTACTAAAACTGGAGCACTCAGAAACTGGTGCATCTGTACACGGTAGCCAATTAGCTTCTAACTTCAGCTTCTTTAGTTAAGCTTTAACAAAAAAACTGGAAGCTGATTGGTTTCTATGCACAGCTGCACCAGATTTTGCACTCTCCAGTTTTAATAAATAAACCTCAATGGTATCTTTCATGTGTGTTCTTATGTTCTTGCAGATACCAGTATTACCTGCAGCTGAAAAAGGACATCTTGGAGGGGAAGATCCCCTGTACTCTGGAGCAGGCCATTCAGCTGGCTGGTCTGGCTGTTCAAGGTGAGTGATGATCGTGGCTTGTTTTCCAATGTACATTTTAAACATAACGAGTGATGTGTTTTGAGTAATTACATTTTGTGTTCAGACCACATTTCTTAATTTTTTTTATTCATTCTTCCATCTAAATAAATTAATTATTAACAGAGTTTCCCTGAGACCTCACCATTATTTCAAGGGTTCCTCGATGTTAAAAAGGTTATGAAAGAATGCTTTAGAGAAGCCTTTCTTAACCGTTTTTACCCCAGAGGAACCCTTAAAATTATTTTTAGGTCTCTCGGAACCCCCTGCTAAAACCAATTCATAGAAGATCACAGGGAAGAATGCTCCTATACATGGGTGGTCAGAATTTCACCCCTACAGAGTGCAAAAATGATCATTGGTGTCATGCAGCTGGCTTTGCCATGTGTTGTTGGTCCTAGAACTATGCAGGCACCATCAAATGGGAGGTCAACCAGCCACAGCTTGAGGAACCTCTGGAGGAACCCTAGGAGACCCTGGCAGAGGATGGCTGCTTTAGAGGAAGTATAAATGTGCAGGCTGGATTTGGGCATCCTAAGTTTGTCACTTAAAGCGGAGGTTCGCACAAAAATTGAACCTCCGCTTTTCTGAACCCTCCCCCCCTCTGGTGTCACATTTGGCACCTTTCAGGGGGGAGGGGGGTGCAGATACCTGTCTAAGACAGGTATTTGCACCCACTTCCGGCATATACTCCCACGGGAGTCTACGCCCCCTCCCGTCCCCACCGCGCTGTCTGCTGGGACACACACTGGTCCCAGAGACAGCGGGGACCAGTTAGGAAGCGCAGCGCGACTCGCGCATGTGCAGTAGGGAACCGGGAAGTGAAGCCGCTTCACTTCCTGATTCCCTTACAGAGAATGGCGGCGGCAGCACCCAAGGACCGAGGGACTATTCGGTCTCAGGTGCCGACATCGCTGGACCCCCGGGACAGGTAAGTGTCCTTATTTTAAAAGTCAGCAGCTGCACTATTTGTAGCTGCTGACTTTTAATTTTTTTTTTTTTTGCAGGACTCCCGCTTTAATGAAAAAGGTGGTTCACTCTGTTAGGGGCAGGAGATTGCCACCATCCATAAATACTATACAGTTAACAAGTTAACAGCTTCAGGACCGCCCTATAGCACTGGGGCAGCACTTCTGTGCAGGATCGTGTGTGTGTGTGTGTGTGTGTGTGTGTGTGTGTGTGTGTCTGTATATATATATATTATGTATGTGATTCTGCACTTCCGCCTAGGGGGGGCGCGCTTGCGCCACCGGTGGCTCACTGATTACTCACAGGTGAAGCCGATCTGCAGGTGCTGGCATTGTATCCTCCGGCACCCATCAATCGTTGGTACAATACACAGAGTGGAGATCTGCCTATGTAAACAGGGCAGATCTCCGTTCTGACAGGGGTGTGAAGATTTGGATTTTGTGTTCCTGCAAAGCAGGCAATAAATTTCCATCTCTTCCCCTAGTAAAAGCACCTCACACAGTATAGTATAACGGGTTAGGCACACAGTTAACCTCCTTGATCGCTGTAGATGATAACCCTTTCCCAGCCAGTGTCATTAGTACAGTGACAGTGCATATGTTTAGCACTGATCAACTGTACAGGTTCCCAAAAAGTGTCACGTGTCAGAATGTCTGCCACAATATCTGTCCCGCTATAAGTGGCTGATCGCTGCCATTACTGGTAAAAAAAAACTTAAAATAAAATAGTTTGTAGATGGTATAACTTTTCCACAAATAAATCTATATATGCTTATTGGGATTTTATTTTTATCAAAAATATGTAGCAGAATATATTCTGATCTGAATTTATGAAGACTTTTTTTTACATTCAATTATTGGATATGTTTTATAGCAGAAAATTATATATATATATATATATATATATATATATATATATATATATATATATATATATATATATATATATATATATATATATATATATATATATATATATATATATATATATATATATATATATATATATATAATAATTTTTTTTTTTTTTGCACAGAGCAGCCCCAACCATTTTCTTGCCGGCGCTCCTGGTTCCTCTCCTATGACCAGTGCCCCCAATAGCAAGCTGCTTGCTATGCTGGCACTGGTGCATGCTCACTCCCTAGCTCAGCTCAATGTGTGCATAAGACACACAGAGCCACGACTCGGCCCTGCCCCCACCCACAGACAATGCCTCCCACTCCTATCTCAGCCAATGAGGAGAGGGAGTCCCAGGACAGCCGAGGCTTCCATGCACATTGCTGGATCAAGAGAGGGCTCTGTTGAGTATTTGGGGGGGGGTGGGCTGTAAGGACTGCGGCACACATAGAATGCATGAAAGTAAAAAACCTTCAGCCTTTACAACCACTTTAATTATTAATCCTGTATTGTGATTTTAAAGGCAACCAAATTAAATCAATATACTCCTTTTTTTATATAAAAAAACATTTTAAATCTTTAATACCAAAATATTTAATAATGTGTTTAAGAAGCAATAGGAAATATTCACGATTCCATTTTTGACAAAGCGGGAAAAAGTTTACAATGAGAGTTCTGCATGTGCTGGGTGGTATTCCCAAGAGCCAAGCTATAAAGTTCTCCATTACAGCTTGTTAAACAGAATGGGACTAAAGGGAGTACATTGATTTCATTTGGTTGCCTTTAAAATTTGCCACTTAAACTTTTCACAGAACAGTGTGCCCCGGAATCCACAAATGTAAGATTGTCTCTCTGTCTATTAAAGTGTGAAGAGCACTTTATGTCTTTGGGACGGTTTACGTTGGGACCCTTGTGCATGTGATTTATTGTTGGCGGTGCAGTTAGTTTAGTAGGCATTTCATTTTTATTATTATTATTTTTTTTGTATTTCTTTTTATTTTTTTATTCATATAAGAGAAAAAAGGAAATCTCCAAGATACACAGAAAACCAAACGCAGTATAGTAGAAATACAGGGCAGAACGGATAGAGCTGAAATTCTTTTACAATAGCTTAAAGTGATTGTAAAGGTTAGTTTATTGAAAAAAAAAAAGTTATACTTTTTCTGTGCAAGGGTTTTGCACAGAGCAGCCCCAATCCTCCCCTTCTGGGGTGCCCCGGCGGCGTTCCTGGCTCCTCCTCTGCATCAGGTGCCCCCCACGGAGAGCAGCTTTCCATTGGGGTACCCGTGCGGGAGCGCTCACGAGTCCTGCTGCTGCTTCCATTGACACAGACAGCAGGACTTGGCCCCGCCCCCCGCGTCAGTGGATTTGAATTGACAGCAGCGGGAGCCAATGGCTCCTGCTGCTATTAATCTGTCAAATGAGGACGGAGACAGCGGGTAGAGTCGCTGAGCTTGTGCACATCGCTGGAAAGGACGGGCTCAGATAAGAAAGGGGGGGGGGGGCCTCTGGGGGAAGCTGCTGCACAGAAGGTTTTTCACCTTATTGCATAGAATGCATTAAAGTGAAAAACCTGGTGACTTTACAACCACTTTAAATCGGAAAAATATGACCTAAAGGCCAGTCTGGCCTTGCATAAACCAGAAGCAGTGCAAAAGAAAAAATATCTATCTATCTATCTATCTATCTATCTATCTATCTATCTATCTATCTATCTCAGATCTCTCTCTCTCTCTATCTATCTATCTATCTATCTATCTATCTATCTATCTATCTATCTATCTATCTATCTATCTATCTATCTATCTATCTATCTATCTATCTATCTATCTATCTATCTATCTCTAACAAACGTTCTTCCCTAGCCCAGGAAAGGGCAAGGGAAATATAACCAGTCATTCATCAGTCTGGCCAGTAGGAAGAAGGTCCCAGGCAAGGATCTCATCAAGGGGTCACCATCATGGAGGCATGCCTGGAGCAAATGTGCCATACATCAGAAAGCGCCTAAATTTTATCTAGAAGTACAGGAGGTAGAGAGAAAAAAAAGGGGGGGGGGGAGAGAGAAAAGCCAGAGAAGGAAAAAGCAGGAAAAAAAGGCAAGGAGGGGGCATTGAGGAAAAAAAAAAAGACCAGATGGGTGGAAAAGGCCATCTCCGTCAACCAGAAGGATCCACATCCAAGAGAGCCTTGATCTCCTCCGTATAGATAAACATATTCCATAGTGACCACTTTTTTGAATACTGGTAGGTATTTCTTTCTGGTAGGTATTTTACCTTTCTGGTATAGTATTGTACAGAATTTAATCTTTCTGGTATAGTATTGTACAGAATATTTCTCCTGAGTTGAGTAGCTACACCCCATGATCAGCATCACCTTGTCTGTGGTTTTGGAGTTGCAGGGTGGAGATGGAATAAATTAGAGATATGACCTGTGTGAATAACACCCTGAGCAGTTTCCACGCTTTGTACCCGCCTGTTGATTGGTGACTTATATGTTTTTTTTTTTTTTCCTTTTTACAGCTGATTTTGGAGACTATGACCAGTATGAATCACAGGATTTCCTGCAGCGATACGCTCTTTTTCCTGTGGTAAGCATTGTCGTTGTTAACTCTCTCTGCTCCATACAGACTGAGGAAAAGTCCGTCTCGTTTTTGTTTTGTTCCACTTTACTGCACCACATTTTGCTTGCGGTCTTCCCTGCGGATTGAGAAGATTGCCCGTCCAATACACAAGACGCTTGTTCAAAAATTATTTCTAATGGTCCTCTGCGCTACTATAAGTGAACTTAATAAAATAAAAATAGAAGATCTTGAAGTGGAAATGCAGCAAAACCTAATAGTGTTCACAACTACACCAATAAAAAAACTATTGAAATTACAGTGATCTTGCGCATAACCTAACAATCCATCATCGATCAAAGTTTGTTGAATTATTGCAACAATGTGAAATCATGTCCCATAAATGTTCATAAAAGTAGTCACACAATATAGTTAAATAAGTGCAAAAAAAGTCCATGAGTAGAAATAATCCAGTGATTCAAGATGGTGTAAATGAAATTTCCAAAAAACTTGGCAATTTGTCCAATGAGTGAGACCGCTGACACCACACCAGAGAACTCTCACCTCATGGGTAAAGGTTAAATGCCTTTGGAAATCCAATGGGAGCATTGAGCTTCACTTCCAGGATTAACAGCAAGATAATATAGATCAAAAGGTTCCACCCCTCGTAAACGATATTCCGATCCACATGTAAGGTAAATAAGCCTCCAATAGTGTATTACCATAATAAAAAGTATTAAATAAAATACCTGCTTACATGAAAGCAGCAAGCGTGCCAAACAGAGACAAACATTTGGCGTTTCACGCCACCTCGCACGTCACTTCCGGTCCGCGGTATACTCCGGCCACGCCCTACGCGTTACATCTCATGACTTCCTCAGGGGACCGGATTGGCTGTTGTAGGATTCTATTTATATCGTCCAGACAGGAAGTGCATTTGATGCCATTTTGAAGAAGCCCAGCGCCTTGAATAAAGACACCAAGACGGCGGCCATTTTCCCTAAGATCGTACGTTACCTAATATGACATTTTAATAAAGCTCCTTGACGTAAAGTTCGGAATCGGCCATTTTAACTCAAATGAGTGTAATACTTATAAGACACTTGTTGAGCCATTAAAGAAGTGTGTTTTATCCCGCGCCCTCCTACTTATTGTGCAATACTAATACTACTTTTCAAGGCAGCAAGCCAAATGATTGTGTTCCCACAACTAGTATAGAGTAAACGTGAACAAATCTTGGCTGCGCTCTTCTATCTGTGTGTGTGTGTGTGTGTGTGTGTGTGTGTGTGTGTGTGTGTGTGTGTGTGTGTGTGTGTGTGTGTGTGTGTGTGCAATACAGGTGATTCCTCAAATTTCAAAATATATGATTATATTGATGGTATATTTTCCTCCTTTCATTAAATAAACCATCCCAAAATGTTTTACTGTAAAGCAAAGTGGAATCAAAGTT
>NC_133336.1:22214353-22232663 GCF_042186555.1 Aquarana catesbeiana
GCATACTATCCACCGCCATACACTCCACCCTGTACATTCCCTATTTAACATTACCGCATTCTGTACTATGCAAGTCATCTCGGACCCTAACCACACCCAATATTTAGCACAATTTGAAACCACGCCCACTGATTTCATTATATGCCCCTGTTTGTCACTCTTGTGTTTTGTAAATCTTAGTAGGACCACCGACGCATGTGCCAGCCTAAATTATATTGACACATCCAGCTGATCCACTCACTACACTAATGTCAGCAAGACCAAGGGCCAGTCAATCGTGCCCCTATGAATGTCCCCCCGATTGGAATTATGGGAGGTGTAGTTCCTGTGGCTGGCTATACATGAGGTGTGGGTGCTGCAGAAATCTGTCTAATTTTAGACAGAAGAAATGCATATAAATAAGATGGCTATGACAGTTTGACTTTACTATAATGGAGATACTTATTTCAAAGAGGGGACAGAGGGTTTAAATGCACTTTATGTCCCATTTCATTGTGGTGTGCCATGGCACATGTTATAAATGGGCTGCCAATACACCATAATGGCTGAAAAATATGAATGACCTTTTTTATTTTAAATAATGCATGGTATGTGCGTTTGTAGTGCGCTGGGCTGTACTGTACAAAGGATATCAGAGAAACGCACCGCACATAGAATAGGTGCATGCAATATGTTGTAGCAGTGCACATTAATGCATGTGTTTTTAGTGTGCATTGCCACAACACATTAAGCATGATTGGGCACTCCTTTCTCATTTCTAGATAATGAATTTCCACCTTTTTATTTTCTACCAAAATAAGTTCTGATGTATAAAATGTCACCTTTTGTCTTCAGGGATGGATACAGGACGAGAAGACCCTGGAGGAGGCGACACAAAGTGTGGCCGTGCTTCACCAAAAACTGCGGTATGTTCCCAATTACCTTTCACAGAGACTCTCTTACCTAAGAAAACCAATAAAAAAACACGACGCAACATAAAGGGATATACAATGTAATACTGACATATAATTACACACATAGGTTGGACTTGTGTCTTTTTTTCAACCTCACCTACTATGTAAAAAAATAAATAAATAAACAAAAAAATATATATATATATATATATGTGTGTGTGTGTGTGTGTGTATATATGTGTGTATATATATATAATTACACAGGGCACTTTAACTATTCATCCAATTTTATAGTGTGCCCAACACAAACCTGAGAAATATGCCTGGACCTGAGGATAAAAACACATACAAGTGCAGGTGATGCATCCCATATGAGTATCTCCAACACATGTAGATTGCAATCATTAATGTTTTTTCCCCGGCAAAGAACACTTCTTAGGAGTTTTTTTTTTTAGAATGAGCTCTATAGGAAGCTTTGTGACTTTTTTTTTTTTTTTTTTTCTAAAACCAGATTAAACAGGATGCTGGCTGCCGAAATGCGTTGGATTAGGGCACCTATTTTTTTTAGTTGTCATATCGTTATCAACATTAAATTATTAATTTTTGAGACCATTGTCTGGCTCTCTTAGCAATTTCAAACCTGACGAGGGAACCACCCTAGAATCTCATGGGTTTGGATGCACTTTGAATAGTCTAAGCTGTCAGAGGTGCCCTCATGTGTTGACACATACTCAAGGGATACATTGTATAAGCTTCAGAGCCACAAGTAAGTAATTCCATATTCACCTGTAGGCTGCAAACCTTCTGCAAAGCCTCACCCCATGCTTCCCAGCTGTCACGTACCTGGTGGAGATTGAGCTGGAGAGGCGGCTTCTCTTGCACCTCTTGTCCAATACCCCTGGTACTGATGACAGGAGGTGTGAGGACACAGAGTGGCACGAGAGCCGGTGTAGCAGGCAGCGCCAGCTTGTGTTTGCAGGAAGCAGATGACCATAGATCACCAGGCAGGAAATGGGGGTGAAGAGCGTAGCCAGCAGTGCCGAGACCAGGTCATCTAGAGCCCAGAGTGAAAATGCTAAATTATGCCCACCCCAAGATGCATAAGTATTATGTGTCAGCAACCCCCCCCCCCCCCAACATCCAGAAAAAAAAAAACTAATTGAGCACTAATCTGCAAGCTAACCCTCTAAGCATAAATACAGTACAGTACAAATTCATGCCCCTGCTGAAATCTCCCCTCCCACCACAAATTTTTGCCCCACCCCCAACTCGCGAATCCCCCAAGCACAAATGTCCCCCCCAAAAAAATCACCCCTCCTAGCACAAATCCTCTATCCCTAAAATTTCCCCTCCAAGTTCACATCCTCTCCCTCCACTCCAAATATCCCCCCCCCTCCTAGCACCAGTACCCCCCCAAGCATTCCTACTAGCGCATATCCCCCCCCTTCAAAAAAAAATCCACTCTAACAAATAACCTCTTTTACTACAATCCCCCCTCCTAGCACAAATCCTCCCCCCGCCCCCCTCAATACCGATATCCCTAAATTGCCACATATAACACACACACTCCCAAATTTTCTCTTCTAGAACAATGCTTAGCCCCTGTGCCCCCCCCCCCCCGTTTACATGATGCCACAGTGCCCAGGCCAGCTGCCCCTCCTGCCCGCCCCTTGTCCCGGACCTGGTAGCCAGGACACAAGCCAGAAGGTCATCGACAGCTGGGCAGCAAAGTACAGGAACATCGGGCAGAGTGAGGACACAAGCTGGGATCGGTACACAGCTGGGCAGTGAGGTACAGGTGCGCAACACAGGAGCAGAGTCAAAACACAAGCCGAGGTCACAAGAGACAGGCAGAGATCCAAACACAGGTCAGGAGCAAGCCGAGTCATACACAGGTATGCAGATAAGGCAGGTCAAGGCTCAGGTTAAGCAGGAACCAGCTAAAGACCACTCGGCAATCCATTCATGTCTTAGCCCAGCTTAAATAGGCCATTTGGCACAAATGCTCGTATGGGATGTGCACTTATGGTTTCTGCACACACTAATACATTTACCCAAGTGTGCCCTTGCCTGTTGTGCAATGAGCCTCTGCTCCTAATTATAAGCATGCAATAGCCTTCTTGTTCCAACATGAGCTTCTCTCGCATCCGCCATGGACTGAGTTTGAGTCCTTAGACCTGCAGCTGTTTTAGTCTGAAACCTCACTCACCACCAATTTTGAAACAAGGCCTAGAGTTGTGCAATAGAAAATAGGAGTCCGAGACTTAAACTATGAGTTTGATTGTAGTGGAGCACAGATATCCCAACCTGCAAAAACTAATTTCAGGGAAGTGATGCTTTGTGCTGGCACCCCCCCCCAATGAAATGCAGCCTTAGCAGTGCCCGTGGAATGCAGCCTCAGCAGTGCCCGTGGAATGCAGCCTCAGCAGTGCCCGTGGAATGCAGCCTCAGCAGTGCCCGTGGAATGCAGCCTCAGCAGTGCCCGTGGAATGCAGCCTCAGCAGTGCCCGTGGAATGCAGCCTCAGCAGTGCCCGTGGAATGCAGCCTCAGCAGTGCCCGTGGAATGCAGCCTCAGCAGTGCCCGTGGAATGCAGCCTCAGCAGTGCCCGTGGAATGCAGCCTCAGCAGTGCCCGTGGAATGCAGCCTCAGCAGTGCCCGTGGAATGCAGCCTCAGCAGTGCCCGTGGAATGCAGCCTCAGCAGTGCCCGTGGAATGCAGCCTCAGCAGGGCCCGTGGAATGCCGCCTCAGCAGGGCCCGTGGAATGCCGCCTCAGCAGGGCCCGTGGAATGCCGCCTCAGCAGGGCCCGTGGAAAGCCGCCTCAGCAGGGCCCGTGGAAAGCCGCCTCAGCAGGGCCCGTGGAAAGCCGCCTCAGCAGGGCCCGTGGAAAGCCGCCTCAGCAGGGCCCGTGGAAAGCCGCCTCAGCAGGGCCCGTGGAAAGCCGCCTCAGCAGGGCCCGTGGAAAGCCGCCTCAGCAGGGCCCGTGGAAAGCCGCCTCAGCAGGGCCCGTGGAAAGCCGCCTCAGCAGGGCCCGTGGAAAGCCGCCTCAGCAGGGCCCGTGGAAAGCCGCCTCAGCAGGGCCCGTGGAAAGCCGCCTCAGCAGGGCCCGTGGAAAGCCGCCTCAGCAGGGCCCGTGGAAAGCCGCCTCAGCAGGGCCCCTGGAAAGCCGCCTCAGCAGGGCCCGTGGAAAGCCGCCTCAGCAGGGCCCGTGGAAAGCCGCCTCAGCAGGGCCCGTGGAAAGCCGCCTCAGCAGGGCCCGTGGAAAGCCGCCTGATCACACAGCTCTGAAACAGATTTGAATATTCCAGCGGCAACTGTAACAGAGTCCCGCCTCCTATGATACACGTCACACTGATCCAATGTATCATTGGATCAGTGTTCCGTCTATCTAGGAGGCGGGACTTTGTTACAGTCCTCCATTTCGCACAGACGGAGACGTCATCACATCCGTCCATCACTCAGCCACAGACTGAAAACAGCAGCCCGAGCGGCTGCCACGGCTGTACTCCATTTGGCCTTTTGGGCTGCTCTGTCTTCTGACTGTGGCTGAGTGGCAGGCCCAGCCGGGAGATTGCCTGGCACTCGTGGGTGTCCGTGTGCCCGCAGCCAAATGTGGCAGACTCCCTTGTGTTTTGAAGTAGACTTTATTGTTCTGCAACCTGATTTGCTTGGAGAGCTTTATGATTGATTTTGATTGATTTAGTCCCCCCTCTCCCCATAACCTGTGTGATATACTGTCTAGTATTTCATGAAATATTTATCACATGTGTTGGAATGGGACAGTCACGGGGTATCTTTGTGTCATCTGCAGGGGTCTGTCTCCCCCAGAGGCGGAGATGTTGTACATGCAGGAGATCGAGCGCCTTGATAATTATGGAGAGGAAACTTACCCCGCCAAGGTAATCCATGGAAGAGGTAACCAGCTGCAGTATGTTCAACTGCTTGACCGCCAGGCCAATTCTGACATTTCTGTCATACATGTAAGAATCTACATTTATTTTGTATTGTTTTTTGCTGCATAATTACTTAGAACTCCCAAACATTATACAGTGAATGAGGAGCTTGGTGGTTTCATTGGTTAAAAAGGGGCGTATTTTAGAGAAGTTACAGAGGTGAAGTCTACAAGCTTTTGGCAGCGAATGGATTTGGGGCTAAAAGGGCGGGTCAGAGTCTAGGATTACACCCAGTACCCTGGCATGCGGGGGGGGGGGGGGGGGGGGGGGGATTGATGGCCTATGAATTAACATTACTTTAAAGAGGTTGTAAATCTCAAAAAAAAAAAAACGTAAAAAAAAAAGACCTGCATGACAAAGGACAAAGCCTGCATCGCGTACTAGCTCATTTTGAAATACTTACCTTAGAACGATGCCATGGATCTGCGCTGCCACACTGATGACAGGGCCGACATGTTTCCCGGAGTTACTTCCAGTTTGGCAGGCTCCAGCGCTACGATTGGCCGGAGCCACGATTGCGTCACTCCAGTGCATGCGCACGGGAGCCGCTGCCGGTCACGGCACGGGCCCCCGAAGAAATAGCACAAGCAGGCTGTTCCTTCAGTGCACATGCGCGATGACATCGGTGGCAGCGTATACAGTAAATATCTCCTAAAGGGTGCAAGTTTAGGAGATATTTACAGTACAGCCTATAACAAGGCTTACCTGTAGGTACAATTAAAGAGAAAGACTTTACTTCCTCTTTAACATTACTTTAACCACTTGCCGACCAGCCACCAAATTTTTACTGCGGCAGAATGGGCACGGCTGGGCGAAACAACGTTATGTTACTTCGCTTCGCCCTGTGGTCACTAGGGGTGCGCGCGCCCTCTTTTCTCTCCCCTGAAGCCGATGCGAGTGCCCGGCGGTCACGATCACTGCCGGGCTCCCGCGATCGCTGGTGGCACACACGGAGAACCGGGATCTGTATGTGTGTAAACACAGTTTCCAGGTCTCTGAGGGGAGAAGAGACAGATCGTCTGTTCATACAGAGTATGAACAGCGATCTGTCATCTCCCCTACACAGTTCCCTCCCGCTTCAGTTAGAACACAGAGAGGGAACACAACCCCTTGATCACCCCCTAGTGTTAACCCTTTCCCTGCCAGGGACATTTTTACAGTAATCAGTGCATTTTTATAGCACCATGGGATATTTCAGTTTTTCTTTTTTAATAAATCTTCAAAAATGTTAACAATTCTGTGTTTTTCTGTCAATATGGGGTGCTGTGTGTACAATAATGAGGGAAAAAAATGAACTTAAATGATTTTAGCAAATGGCTGCAATATAACAAAGAGTGAAAAAATTAAGGGGGTCTGAATGCTTTCCGTCCCCACTGTATATCCGACAGGTTTATGGCTCTGCTGGGGATGGTACACGGCACACTCGAGTCTGTGGGGTAGGAGGGAAGCACAAGCATAGAGAGCAGCTTCAGGATGCCTCCCCTTCCATTCTGCTTCCCCTTCCCCTGCCATGTATGACAGAGCTTTCAGGGACACATGCTGCCGCAGTGCTGGAGGTGCATGTTTGAGCCTTCACACAGATTAGCATTGCAGTGAAGGAAAGGGGACCTGTGTGACCTTCCTCCTGCCCAGTCACAGAAGCCTTTGTATTGTGTGAATAAGTTCGCACAATACAAAGGCTTCCATGAAGGGGAAGCAGAATCACCGCCATTACTAGTAAAAGAAAAAATAATAATAAAAATGACATAAAACTATTTTGTGCAAACCAATCAATATATGCTTATTGCGATTTTTTTTTTTTTTTTTTTTTTTTACCAAAAATATGTAGAAGAATACATATCAGCCTAAACTGAGGAAAAAATTTGTTTTTTTTTTTTTTTTAAATATTTTTTTTGGGGGATATTTATTATAGCAAAAAGTAAAAAATATTGCGTTTTTTTTTTTTTTTTTTTTTTCAAAATTGTAGCTATTTTTTTGTTTATAGCACAAAAAATAAAAACTGTAGAGCTGATCAAATACCACCAAAAGAAAGCTCTATTTGTGGGAAAAAAAAGGACATCAATTTTGTTTGGGTGCAGCGTCGCACGACCGCGCAATTGTCAGTTGAAGCGACGCAGTGCCGAATCGCAAAAAGTGCTCTGGTCAGGAAGGGGGTAAAATCTTCCGGGGCTGAAGCGGTTAAAAAGTTACATTGTAATAATTTTATCTCGGCTTTTACAAACTGTAAATTCATCCCATAGATTTATGTACAGTGTATGTAGGGAATTAGGACCTTATGACATTGCATTGATTTATATCTTCCTTAATCTTCAATACGCCCGCCGCTGTGCCAGAACAAGTCTTTATCATGTGATCTTGTGACTTTCGTTGCGCTTCACCTCCAAAAAATTCTTTTTACGCGAAGCCAGACAAATGTCAAGCCTTCTGATCTGTTCTCTGAGATTTGGCGTTTTTGATGGCCTTTATAAAGCAGAGATTTTCTCTTTTGATCTCAGTCCTATTTATACAAATACTATTAGATTGCTTTATTGCAGCAGAGCGATTTCTGATCGGCAAAGCCCTGTTCTGGTTTTATAGATCCTGCCAAAAAAAAAATACTTCCAGGAATTCTTTTAATAATTATTTTCCTATCGGTGCAGAAGGGTGACCGTTCATAGGACGGTGTAATAACATATTGTGACTTAAGGTGGCCTGCGGGACTGGAGCGCCTCCTGTATGAAGGATTAGGAGTAACAGTAGTTTGGAGTGGGAGTAGAGTTATGACAGTAGAGATATAAGTGGCAGTGGAGTGACAGTTCATAGGATGATTTAGTGACATATTGGTATATAGGGTGACATATGGGGGGGAGATTCACTAAAATTGGAGCACTCAGAATCTGGTGCAGCTGTGTAATAGTAACCAATCAGCTTCTAACTTCAGCTTGTTCATTTAAAGGGGTTGTAAACCCTCGTGTTTTTTCACCTTAATGCATGCTATGCATCAAGGTGAAAAAACTTCTGACACTGACCAGCTCCCCCGTTTTTCTTACCTGGGCACGGCCTCCCCCCGGCGGGGACGTGCTCTACATCTCTACTTAGGGTTCTCCGCTCTTGATTGGATAGATTGATGGCAGCGCAGCCATTGGCTCCTGCTGCTGTCAATCAAATTCAGTGACGCGGGTAGGGTTGCCACCTGTCCGGTTTTGACCCGGACAGTTCGGGTTTTGACACAGGCTTCCGGGGTTCAGTCCACCTGAAACCTGGACACACATACCTCCGGTCCAACTGATCTAATGGGGGTCTCTATGGGGAGCCCTCGTATTATGGTGGGGGTGACACTGACTCCTGTATTACAAGGGGGGGGTACCGACCCCTGTACTATGAAGGGGGTGGTGACACTATCCTCTGTATTATGAGGGGGGGGGGATGTGACACTTATCTCTGTAATTATGAAGAAGGGAGCGACACTGACCTATATATTATGAGGGGGGTGACACCTAGGGTTGCCGCCTGACCTGGATTCACCTGGACAGTCCAAGTTTTGAGTCATATTCTCGGGTCTTAGGCTGCCTGAAACCCGGACACCTTATTCAGACCAGACTGTGGCATCCCAAGTAATGGAGATAGTCGCACACAAATTTGTTGCCATCTGTTAACGCAGTTTGGCCACACCCACTGTTCGCCGCATTACTACTCTCCATGGTGCACCCAAAGGTGTCCCAGGTCTGTTACACTTCTACTACAACAAAAATTTTGCCATGCGCCGCTAAAGTGTTCGGGTTTGGCCTGAAGAAAAAGTGGCAACCCTAGGGCGGGGCCAAGTCTGGCATTCTATGTCTATGCACGCAAATGCTGGACTCGGGAAGGCGCCCACAAGGTAACCCCCAGGGAGAGCGCTTCTCCCAGGGGGTGTAACCGATGGGAGGAGAAGCCACAAGCACAGACGGGGGACCACAGACAACGAGGTTTTCGGGGCCACTGTGCAAAACGAATTGCACAGTGAAGGCAAGTATGATATATTTGTTTAAAAAAAAAAGAAGGGGTTTACAAACCCTTTAAGCTTTGACAATAAAACCTTAAAGCTGATTGGTTACTATGCACAGCTGCACTAGATTCTGTGTGCTCCAGCTTCAGTTAACCCCCCCACCCCCTTAGTGAAATGCAGGAATAGAGCCCTCTGTGTAATGAAGGAGTTATGAGTGACCATTCATTGGACAGTTTATAGATCTATTTGGTTAGCTTTACCAAAACTGGAGCACTCAGAATCTGGAGCAGCTATGCATGGTAGCCAATCGGCTTCCAACTTCAGCTTGTTCAATTAAGCTTAGACAATAAAACCTGGAAGCTGATTTTGCACTCTCCAGCTTTAGTAAATCCTCCCCGCTCATTGTGACATACGGTGACGAGCAGGAACGAAGCAGCTCATGAAAGACAGATTTACACCGCACCCATAAACAGTTGGGTTTTCTCTGCCATGCATAATTTCTTTACAGTTGTATGCCTGACAGAGCTTAGAATGATTGATTTCCGTATAGCACCAACATCTTTTGTAGTGCTGTACAAAGTGAGAACATACTGAGCCTGCACCACTTATTATAATCCAGGAAATCTTATTGTAAATATGTGCATCAAGGTAATTCAGCATTGTATAAAGATAAGCTTTTATGTTGGTGCAAATCTGATTGCAGGTAAATGTACCAAAGGGGAGGGACTTGGGAGTTTTCGACACTCTGCAACCATTGGTAGGTCCGCTGCATTGCAATGGGGGACACCTGTGGAGATTAAAGCGGAACTAAACCCTTCTATCGTTTTTCAGCCAAGGAAGCTGATTGATCTGCATCTGCCATGATGCTGCACATGTGATCAGTTATGACATCAGCCATTGGACAGTTGGCATTCTTGGCATGCTGGGAATATTACTGTTTTTGAAACTGGTAAATCAAATGGGTTTAGTTCCGCTTTACCTTCAGATGCAGAGTTCTGGAAAGATGGCACCATTCAAGGAGGACGAGAACAAAGCCACCATCCTAGGTCTATAACCAATTGTTTTTTTTGAGTGGTGGAAGCTTTTGTGGGTCGACGTGACAATTTATTTTTTTCCTTTTTTTGCTTCTAGGACAGTCAAGGTACTGACCTCTCTATTGGAGCCTCTCTGACAGGGATCTTTGTGAGACACAAAAATGGCCGCCCACCTGTTTTATTCCGGTAAGCCTTCAAGTTATGACTGTTTGGCCTAAAGTCTGTCCACACCTGACCATCACACTTGTATGAGCTTGCTGGATGTCCCATTCCAAAAACCATGTCCATAAAATCAAGTACGTAGCTGTACATGCTCTAAAGTAGTGGTCGCCAACCAGTGGTCCACGAGAAAAAAAAAAAGGTGGTCCCCAAGGGGTGCTGCTGCATATAAACATTGTGGCAGATGTATACCGCCCAATGTTGTTCTCAATGTCAGTCAATACTGTCAGCGCGCATTGATACCCAGTGTAGTTAATACAATGCCCCAGTGTAGTTCCGGCTCCTGTGAAGCGCTGAGAGTAGTGCAGAGAGTGGGAGGTGAAGGAGGGGGCTTCCAATAGCAGCGCTGATCACAGACTGTGGGAGGTTGCACAGAGCCTCAAGCACATGGCTGGATACGGAGGTGAGATCCAGTGATTAGTCTGTGTAAGGCAGCGGTGTGATGCAGAGTGCTGGAGGTGGAGGCAGGCAGAGAGCCTGAGCATTGTGTGTATAAGGCAGCAGTGTGATCCAGGGGGAGGGGGGGCAGAGAGCCGGAGCATTGTGTGTATATGGCAGCAGTGTGATCCAGGGGAAGGGGGGCAGAGAGCCGGAGCATTGTGTGTATAAGGCAGCAGTGTGATCCAGGGGGAGGGGGGCAGAGAGCCTGAGCATTGTGTGTATAAGGCAGCAGTGTGATAAAGGGGGAGGGGGGCAGAGAGCCGGAGCATTGTATGTATATGGCAGCAGTGTGATCCAGGGGAAGGGGGGCAGAGAGCCGGAGCATTGTGTGTGTGTGTGTGTGTGTGTGTATAAGGCAGCAGTGTGATCCAGGGGGAGGGGGGCAGAGAGCCTGAGCATTGTATGTATATGGCAGCAGTGTGATCCAGGGGAAGGGGGGCAGAGAGCCGGAGCATTGTGTGTATAAGACAGCAGTGTGATCCAGGGGGGAGGGTGGCAGAGAGCTGGAGCATTGTGTGTGTGTCTATATAAGGCAGCAGTGTGATCCAGGGGGAGGGGGGGCAGAGAGCCTAAGCATTGTGTGTATAAGGCAGCAATGTGATCCAGGGGGAAGGGGGCAGAAAACCAGAGCATTGTGTGTATAAGGCAGCAGTGTGATCCAGGGGGAGGGGGGCAGAGAGCTGGAGCATTGTGTGTATAAGGCAGCAGTGTGATCCAGGAGGAGGGGGGCAGAGAGCCGGAGCATTGTGTGTGTGTGTGTGTGTGTGTGTGTGTGTATAAGGCAGAAGTGTGATCCATAGGGAGGGGGCAGAGAGCCGGAGCATTGCGTGTATAAGGCAGCAGTGTGTTCCAGGGGGAGGGGGGCAGAGAGCCGGAGCATTGTGTGTGTGTATAAGGCAGCAATGTAATCCTGGTGGGGGGGGGAGGGTGCAGAGAGCCAGAGTATTGTGTGTGTATAAGGCAGCAGTGTGATCTGGGGCGGGGCAGAGAGTCATAGCATTGAGTGCATAAGGCAGCAGTGTGATCCAGGGGTAGGGGGGCAGAGTGCAGAAGCATTGTGTGTGTGTGTGTGTATAAGGCAGCAGTGTGATCCAGGGGTAGGGGGCAGATTGTTGAAGAATTGTGTGTATAAGGCAGCAGTGTGATCTAGGGGAAGAGAAGCAGAGCCGGTTCATTTTGTGTATAAGGCATGTAAAATTCATGTTCGTGGTCCACGGGATTAAAAATTGTGAGGTTTGAAACGTTGGCAACTACTGGTCTATAGCATGCAAAGACATTGTAGACAATTGTGTTCTTTCAATCTTGTGGTAACAGTTTGGGGAAGGACTTTTTTCCTTTTGGGATAAAGGTTTTAGATGAATAAATAAAAGCTGATCATGGTAAGCACTTCCTGCCCAGTGTTAAGTGGTTTGTCTCATCCATGTAAACTGATACATTCTGCTGTAGAGCTTGTGCTTTTGAAAAGCAACAGACATACTGGATGGATCCCCAGATGGAAATAGAAGAAAGAAAGAGAGGTCATTTTCCATCTTTACCATTCTAAACCATCATAACGTACCCTTTTCCTCACATCTGATATCTCATAGGTCTCCTATTCTATTCTCTTTCCTACAGGTGGGTGGACATTGCTAATATGTCTCATAACAAATCGTTTTTCACCTTGGAGCTGGCAAGCAAGGAAGAGACCATCCAGTTTCAGACGGTGAGCAGTTCACGTTCTGTATGTCTGTCTCCAGAGACCTGTTGAGTGAAAAGATTCCTTTGCCATTTGAAATAAATGTACGGCAGAAGCACACTCCTTTTTTTACCTTTTTTATGGCTCATTTAACATTTTAGTATAAATTAGCCAAGTACCGTCCAGGTGCTTTCAAGTAAAAAGTGTACAGCTGGTTACAGGGTCGCCATCAGGGGGGACAGCCCATACAGATGTAGGGGGCCCGGGCGTCCAAGCGGCCGTGCCCCAACTGACAAGTTGTTGCTGCTGTTTAGTATTAATAGGGGCGGATGGACTCATCGGGCACTCGGCCAGTAGGGGGCCTAATGAAAGGCTCCTTGGGATGAAGCCAGTGTCGAACCAAGTTCTGGCAGTGCGGTTCTTCAACCCAGTGAGGATTCCTGTCAACTGCGCCTGCATGTGCTCTCTGCGTTCAGTTCTTTGGCTCCGCCACCTTGATGATCGCTTGATGAGCTGACATCGATAATGCAGTCATCGCTTAGGGTGCTCTACAGGCACTCCATAGTGTGAGGAAAATTGGCCGTAGAGCCGCTCTACCTCCCAGCTTCGCCCTCTCAACTTCGTCTCTCTTCGGCTTGCAGCGACTCCTGAGTTCTCATGGTAAGGTAGCCTAAATAGAGGTCTTAAAAGAGGGCAGGAGGCACTGATATAAGGGTGGGAGGGGTCTCTCTGATCTCTGGAGGGACTGTGAACTAATGGGGGGGGTCTTTATTGAGGGTTGCTGACTGCTGATCTAATGGTTGGTGATCAGCCATTAGATCAGCAGTCAGTAGAACCCTCCTTATAGACCCCCCCAATACTGTAGATCAGAGTCCCTTTATATCAGCACCAGGGGCAGACTGACCATTTGGGGGGGAGGAGCTGGGAGAGCTGAGGCCGTGGCAGTTGCTAGGTGACTGTGGCCCAGTTACTAATGACCGCCCAGACTTTGCAACCCCCTGCCGTGCCACCCAGGAGGGTAGAACAATGTGATCTCTGCCACCTGTAACCTTGATTATCAGTCATGAGCGAGCTGAGCTGGATTGGGCTGTCTCTTTGCTGGATTGGGCTGTCTCTTGGCTGAATATATGCGGTTGTCTCTTTGCTGCATTGGGATCGCTGAATATATGGGGATGCTCTTTGACAAGGTAGACCAGTTAGTGTTAGTGTAGGGTCCTGCTCAAAAGAGTCTACTTTGTTGTGGTGGCAGCCTTCATATTTTTTGGCCAAAATATATTTCCTTACTGTTAAATCTTGAAAGCACTGATGTCTTGGAATACACTTTAAAAGTGGGTGCACTGAAGGCAGTGGGTGGGCCCTGGGAATGTTGGTAGTCAGAAGCTGTGGGGGGGGGGGGGGGGGGAGGGTCCTACATGCCCCCTGTTGAGCCAGAGCTCTCCATTCAGCAGGGGCCTTGAGCTTTGCTGATAGGTCTGATTCCATAGGGGGGGAGGGGGGTGTTAGATCTCTCCAAGGAGTCCACTGCTTTCACACATAGAGCAAGGGCTCTTCTCAGCAGCATGCTAGCAGGGACAGGCTTTTCTACTGAGGCTGTGGTCGCTTTAGGAAGAATTATGTGACGTTATGTCGCCTCCTTGCCATCTGTTTGAACCCCTAAAAGTTGGCACCGCTGTGCTACAACCGCCTGCATTGCGCATGGTTGCAGGGCAGATGTGGCACAGCCCCATCCACTTGAATGGGTTGCGTTCATGGGAGGTGTTGCATGCCACAAAGCATTGTGGCCATAGCAAGTATACAACCCCCGCCCAGCTGCCTTTGCAGCTGAAGGGCATGGCGGTTGGATAGGGTGGTAATAAAGTGATTCAGCCTCCTATTTTTACTGCCCCCAACCACAAGTGTAAACTTGGCCTTTGATTTTGAACACCTTTTTTTGATTTCATGCACCTGGAATGTGTTTAGAGAAGTGGTCATCAACTCCTGTCCTCAGGGCCCACTAACAGGCCAGGTTTTATGTATTACCTTGGGGAGATGCAGACTAGAATACTGCAGTCACTGAGCAGCAAATGATATCACCTGTGATGTATTTCAGTTATCTTGCAAACCTGGCCTGTTAGTGGGCCCTGAGGACAGGGTTGAGAACCACTGATTTAGAGGATTTAAACGGAATCTTCAATCACGATGTTCATTTTCAAAAAGTCTGCTGCCTCAGTTTTTAATGATAGCAATTTGCATATACTCCAGAATGTTATGAAGAGTGATCAGATGAATTGCAATTTATTGCAAAGTCCCACTTTGCCATGAAAATGAACTTGATCCCATAAAAAAACGTTTCCACTGCATTTGTGAAGAAGGCTTCAGGGCAACCAAGAAAGTCCAGCAAGTGCCAGGACCGTCTCCTGCAGAGGATTGAGCTGCAGGATCGGGGGGCCACCAGTGCAGAGCTTGCTCAGGAATAGCAGCAGGCAGGTGTGGGGGCATCTACATGCACAGTGAGGAGAAGACTTTTGGAGGATGGCCTGGTGTCAGGAAGGGCACCAAAGAAGCCACTTCTCTCCAGGAAAAACTTCAGGAAACGGACTGATATTCTGCAAAAGGTACAGGATTGGACTGCTGAGGACTGAGGGAAAGTCATTTTCTCTGATGAATTTCCGATTGTTTGGGGCACTCCAGAAAAAACCTTGTCCGGAAAAGAAAAGATGAGCGCTACCATTAGTCCTGTGTCATGCCAACAGTAAAGCATCCTGAGACCATTCATGGGTGGGGTTGCTTCTCAGCCAAGGGAGTGGGCTCACTTACAATTTTGCCTAAGAACACAGCCAAGAATAAAGAATGGTACAAGAACATCCTCCGAGAGCAACTTCTCCCAACATCCAAGAACAGTTTGGTGAGGAGCAATGCCTTTTCCAGCATTGCCATAAGGCAAAAGTGATAACTAGTGTAAGTGGCTTGGGGAACAAAACATCAAGATTTTGGGTCCATGGCCAGGAAACTCCCCAGACCTTCATCCCATTGAGAACTTGTGGTCAATCCTCAAGAGGCGGGTGAACAAAAAAAGCCCCCCCAAAAAACTCCAAGCATTGATTATGCAAGAATGAGCTGCCATCAGTCAGGATGTGGCCCAGAAGTTGAGTGACAGCATGCCGGGGGAATTGCAGAGGTCTTGAAAAAGAAGTATCAACACTGCAAATATTGATTCTTTGCATAAACTTCATGTAATTGTCAATAATAATTTGACACTGGCAATTATACTTCATTATACTATAGTAACATCTGACAAAAAGATCTACAAACACTGAAGCAGCAGACTTTGTGAAAATGTAATATTTGTGTCATTCTCAAAACTTTTGGCCATGACTGTAGGGGTCTCCAGGATATGGAGGAGGGTAGACTGGTGACCTACGGTAATGGCAGAATGATAAACAGAGTACAGACAGAGCAGAACGGGTGTGCTCCCGTTGTGCGTCTCATAGTTCAATTTTCACTTTTTTAATGGAGTGTTCCTTTAAGGATGGAATTTGGCACGGCCGATTACCTGGCAGGTCTCAAGGCTCCGCTTTGGTTTTATCGGATGCTGGATGATCCACGCTTCCTCTTTCCAATAACCTTTCCTGTTTTTGCTCTTTTAGGAAGACATGGAAACTGCCAAATACGTGTGGAGGATGTGCGTGGCCCGTCACAAGTTCTACAGAATGAACCTGCAACCTGTGAGTACACGGGGCCCCCCAGCCCAAAGGTTTCCAGTCTTTTTCCTCTGTATTCCATGAATTGGGGACCCGGGCCCCCTTCTCAGCTCTGCCCCTTCCTTAACCCCTAGTCTACCAGCGTACATTCATAAAGGGCATGTGGTACAAGGGGCTAAAGCAAGCCTGGTATCGATGTTAACAGCTGGGGAAGGGCTTTCCAATATAAGTGATCCAGTTGGCTATAGAGTCACACAATTGCGTTAATGGGGGCCCTGAAGGTTCCCCCCGCTGGTAGTGGCACCGGTGGTGGTTGCCCCGCCTTCCCATTTACATACACTTTAATTCATATATGGACGTACGTGATGATGTCATTTAGTTATAGTTGTCAACATAAACTTGTCTTCTGAAAGCCTAGGTTCATATCTAGGTGTGTCAGACAATCTGCCATATTCCATCGCACACGTTCCTGGAATAGGCTCTAAAAAGGCGGGTGCTGCAACAATGTTTCAACTGGAACATTTACAGTCAAGTGTAAAATATTCGCCAGCACACCACAAATCCTCAAATTGCGTCCAAATTAAAAAGTGGAGCGTTTCTGAGCCGTGCAGGACCCCTTCATCAGGCATGTGATCATCACGTGCCTGACAAAGGGGTCCTATGCAGCTCCGAATTGTTGTACCATCTTGTTTGTAATGTGATCATTCTTTAATAAAGAATCACTTGGACGCAGTTTGAGGATCTGTGGTGTGCTGGCGAATATCTACACTGGCGTGTGTGGGAACGCGTGCAAAATTGCGTGCTTTCTTGACACGCTGAGAAGCGTGCCGCCATTTAGCAGACGCATGGTGCCATTAATTGTTATTGTCAACCCCCCCAACCACACACACCTACAAATGCACACGGTTTCACCCTTGCCAAACCGCATCGCATGTGATTTGGTGCGGCACGTTTTCGGAAAAGAGCCAGGGACGTAACGCGTAGGACAACCCTTCGAAATGAATGGGCTACCCCAACATGCAGAAATGTGCCCGCACTTAGATGGTGAACCAACCCTCAACAGGAGTTGGAGGGTCGGAATAATAAGGCGTCATTATGAAAGCTTTTTTTCTTTTTTTTTGCGAAGTAGAGATTGGAAACCAAGAGATCTGTAGTAAAAAGCAGCACATATTACACATGGTTAGGCACACAGTTAACCCCTTAATTGCCCCTAGATGTTAACCCCTTCCCAGGCAGTGTCATTAGTACAGTGACCATGTATAGTATTATCACTGATTACTGTATTAGTGTCACTAGTGTTGTCAGTGGCAGTTAGTCAGCCCCCCCAGCGTCAGTTTGTTATAGATTGTCCGCCGCATTTTTTAAGTCACTGATCGCCAGTATAAAACAAACAAATTTCAGTGTATATATACCATAGATTGTAGGTGCTATAACTTTCACGCAAACCAACCAATATACACTTATTGGGATTTTTTTTTATCAAAGGCATGTAGCAGAATACACTTTGGCCTAAATATATGAAGAAATATGAAGAAAGCTGGATATGGGTCACTAGAAAAGCAAATGTAAAAAAAAATGAAAAACATTGTTTCACTCGTTTCATGGCTCAATTATTGTATTGGAAATTATGCAGCTAATTTCAATTGGCTGCATAATTCAGTTTTTTTTTTCATTCTGATCATTTTCAACATTTAAAGCGGACCTTCAGTAATTTTTTTTTCATCTTTTTCCATCTATTAAATCTTCTGCCCTTATTGTTACATTTTTTTTTTTCTGCCAGTAAATCCCTTATACAGTCCACTTCCTGTTTCTTGTCTGGCTATTAGTCTAGCCACTTCCGGACCGCCCACCGTTGTTATATACGTCGGCTGTTTGAAGAGGAATATCGTTGTTGTGGCAGTAGCAGCTTCTTCAGTAAGCGGTCCGGTTTAAGATACAAGTGGTCTCTGCGGCGAATTCACCGCGAGATCACTTTTATCAGCGGCGGCAGATAAAAGTTATTTTTTAATAAAAAAACAATGTAGTTTTTTAAAAGAAAAGTGCGCTTGTAAGACCGCTGCGCAAATACGGTGTGACAGAAAGTATTGCAATGACCGCCATTTTATTCTCTAGGGTGTTAGAAAAAAAAATGTATAATGTTTGGGGGTTCTAAGTAATTTTCTATTAAAAAAAATGTTTTAAACTTGTAAACAACAAATCTTAGGAAAGAGGCTCGATCCTTAAGTGGCTAGGCTTATAACATCATGCACCTCTCTCTCTCTCTCCCCCTCTCTCTCTCTCTCTCTCTCTCCCCTCTCTCTCTCTCTCTCTCTCCCCCTCTCTCTCTCTCTCTCCCCCTCTCTCTCCCCCCCTCTCTCTCTCTCTCTCTCTCTCCCCCCCCTCTCTCTCTCTCTCTCTCTCTCTCTCTCGCTCTCGCTCTCTCCCTCGCTCTCTCCCCCTCGCTCTCTCCC